>NW_027045965.1:0-38623 GCF_025399875.1 Dalotia coriaria | reverse complement strand
TGGATCGTTGAAATCGTTCAAATAGACGAAAATATTAATGGGAAAACGAATAAAAAAAATTCGTCTTTTTTATGTTTTTTTTACGCTTTAAAAAACGCAGATTAAAGCTCAAAACGTGCTGTTTTGTTTAAAATAAGCATTTTCAAGCTTTTTTGGATCTTTGGGAAATCGTTTTCAAATAGAAGCAATATTAAAAAAAAAACAAAATGATGAAAACCCGTCGTTTTATCCCGTTTTACGCTTTAAAAAACGCAGTTTAAAAAGCTCAAAACGTGCTGTTTTGCTGATAAAGGCATTTTCAAGCATTTTAGATCGTTAAACTTTCCCCAAAGAAGAAAATTTTAAAAAAAAAACGAATAAAAAAAATTCGTCGTTTTAGCTGTTTTACGCGTTAAAACGCAGTTTAAAAAGCTAAAAAAGGGCTGTTTTGTAAAAAGCTTTTTTCAAGCTTTTTTGGATCGGGAAATCGTTCAAAAGACGAAATTTTTAAAAAAAAACGAATAAAAAAATTTCGTCTTTTTTATGATGTTTTACGGGGTTAAAAAACGCAGATTAAAGCTAAAAACGGCTGTTTTGCTAAAAATAAGCATTTTCAAGCATTTTAGATCGTTGAAATCGTTCAAATAGACGCAATAAAAAATAAAACAATAATAAAATTTCGTCGTTTTATGTTGTTTACGCGTTAAACGTGCAGAACAAAAGCCTTCAAAATCGCGCTGTTTCATAAATAAGCATTTTCAAGCATTTTAGATCGTTGAACTGTTCAAATAGACGTAATATTAATAGAAAACGAATAATAAAAATTGTCGTTTTATGTTGTTTTACGCGTTAAAACGCAGATTAAAGCTCAAAGCTGTTTTGCTAAAATAAATAATTTTCAAGCATTTTTAGATCAAGCTGAAATCTCGTTCAAATAGGACGCAATATTAATAGAAAACGAATACCAAAATTTCGTAGTTTTATAAGTTATGTTCTTACGCGTTAAACGCTGATTAAAAGCTCAAAACGTGCTGTTTTGCTTAAAATAAGCATTTTCAAGCATTTTAGATCGTTGAAATCGTTCAAATAGACGCAATATTAATAGAAAACGAATAATAAAAATCTGTCGTTTTATGTTGTTTTACGCAAGTTAAAAAACGCAGAATAAAAGCTCAAAACGTGCGCTGTTTTGCTAAAATAAGTTAATTTTCAAGCATTTTATCAAGAAACTGTTCAAATAGAAGCAATATTAATAAAAACGAACACAAAAATTCGTCGTTTTATGCTGTTCTTACGCGTTAAAACGCAGACAAAGCTCAAACGTGCGGTTTTGCTAAAATAAGCATTTTCAAGCATTTTAGATCGTTGAAACTGTCTTCAAATTAGACGCAATAAAAATAAAAACGAATAATAAAATTTCGTCGTTTTTATATTGTTTACGCGTTAAAACGTAGAAATAAAGCTCAAAACGCGCTGTTTTGCTAAAATTTCAAGCATTTCAAGCATTCTAGATCGTTGAAATCGTTCAAATAGACGTGTAATATTAATAGAAAACGAATAATAAAAATTCGTCGTTTTATATGCCGTTTTACGCGTTAAAAACGTGATTAAAGTCAAAACGTGCTGTTTTATAAAATAAGCATTTTCAAGCATTTTAGATCGTTAAAACCGTTCAAATAGACGCGTACATAATAGAAAACGAATAATAAAAATTTCTCTGTAGTTTTATGCTGTTTTACGCGTTAAAACGCTGATTAAAGCTCAAACGTGCTGCTCTGCTAAATGCTATTTTCAAGCATTTTAGACTCAAGCTGAAATCGTTCAAATAGACGCAATATTAATAGAAACGAATGTAATAAAAAATTCGTCGTTTTATAAAGCTGTTTTACGCGTTAAAACGTATGAATAAAAGCTCAAAACGCTGTTTTGCTGCTAAAATAAGTATTTTCAAAGCATTTTAGATCGTTGAAATCGTCTAAATAGAAGCTAACATTAATAAAAACGAATAATAAAAAATTCGTGTCGTTTTTATGTTGTTTTACGCGTTAAAAACGCAGATTAAAGCTCAAAACGTGCTGTTTTGCTAAAAATGTAAGCATTTTCAAGCATTTTAGATCGTTGAAATCGTTCCTTTCAAATAGACGCAATATTAATAAAAACGAATAATAAAAAATTCGTCGTTTCATAAGCTGTTTTACGCGTTAAAACGCGCAGGATTAAAGCTCAAACGCCGTTTTATAAAAATAAGCATTTTCAAGCATTTTAGATCGTTGAAATCGTTCAAATAGAGTTACTAATAAAAAACGAATGTAATAAAAATTCGTCGTTTTATGCTGTTTTACGAGTTAAAAACGCAGATTAAAGCTCAAAACGTGCTGTTTTGTTAAAATAAGCATTTTCAAGCATTTTTTTGTGATCGTTGAACCGTCTAAATAGATGCAATATTAATAAAAAACGTGAATAATAAAAATTCGTCGCTTTTATGCTGTTTTACGCATTAAAACGTAGATTAAAGCTCAAAACGTGTTGTTTTGCTAAAATAAGCATTTTCAAGCATTTTAGACGTTGAAAATTTCGTTCAAATAGACGCAATATTAATAAAAACGAATAATAAAATTTCGTCGTTTTATGTTGCTCTTTTACGCGTTAAAAACGTGATTAAAGCTCAAAACGTGCTGTTTTGCTAAAAATAAAGGCCAAGCATTTTAGATCGTTGAAATCGTTCAAATAGAATCAATATTAATAAAAAAAAAACGAATAATAAAATGTTTTTATGCTGTTTCGCCGAGCTTAAAACGTGCAGATTAAAAGCTCAAAACGTGCTGTTTTGTTAAAATAAGCATTTTCAAGCATTTTAGATCGTTGAAACCGTTCAAATAGAAGCTGGGCCATTAATAAAAACGAATAATAAAAAAAATTCGTCGTTTTATAAGCTGTTTTACGCGTTAAAACGCAGAATAAAAGCTCAAACGTGCTGTTTTGCTAGCCAAGTATTTTCAAGCATTTTATCAAAGTTGAAAATCGTTCAAATAGAAGCACATTAATAAAACGAATAATAAAAATCTGTCGTTTTTATGCTGTTTTGCATAATGTTAAAACGTTATGATTTAAACCTCAAACAAAAGCTGTTTTGCTAAAATAAGTATTTTCATTACATTTTAGATCGTTGAACTGTTCAAATAGGCAATATTAATAAAAAACGACACAAAAAAAATTCGTCGTTTTTATGCTGTTTTACGCGTTAAAACGCGCAGATTAAAGTTGCAGATTGCGTTAAACGCCGTTCTTGTTGTCATATTGCTATTTATCGCCGAAATCGTTCAGTCATTGTCCAACAATGTACCTCGTCAGCCATAAAGGCTTTACGCCGTTAAACGTGCCGTTTTGCTAAAATGTTATTTTCAGTTTTGAATGCCGAAACGTTCAACGGACGCACATTAATAAAAACCAATATCAATTGTCGCGCCTTTATGCCTTACGCATAAAAACGATTGCCAAACGCCGCTCGCGCCGTTATTTAGATCGCCGAAATCGTCCAAACAGACGCACAAAACGCACAATTAAACAGCTTTTATGCCAGTTTTACGCGCCAAACGCATCGTTAAAACGTTAAATGCCGCTTTCATCGCGCTGAACCGTATTCGTCATTAATAAACGAATAATAAATTTCGTCAGTTTTATTGTTTTACGTTAAAAACGTATTGCCGGTATCCGTGTTTGTTAAATATATTGTTATTTATCGTTGAATGTTCAAATAGAGCAATATTAATAAAACGCATCATCAATTGTCAGCTTTTATGCCAGTTTTTACGCAAATAAAAACGTGATTGCCGAAACGCTGTTTACAGTCAGCATTTGATCGCCGAAACCGTCCAAACATAATGGTGGCCCATCAATAATTGTCGTCTTGAAGCTGCTCACGCGCCAAAACGCACACTACAACAGGTCGTTTCCTTAAAGATTTAAACAGCTGAAATAAATAACAGACGCAATAAAAACGAATAATAAAATTCGTCGTTTTGCGCTTTACCGCAAAAACGATTGCCAAAACGCTGTTTGCCAGTCGTTATTTTCAGTTATCTTGCATCGTTAAAATCGTTCAAATACAATATTGGTCAAAAAATCTAAATTGTCAAGTATGTTGTTTGTCGCGTTAAAAACGTATTGTGCCAACGCCGTTTTCGTGTCGTTATTTTCATATTTATCGCCGAAATCGTCTCAACAGACGTGCAATATAATAAAAAACGAATAATAAATTAAAACAGCTTATGTCGGCTACGCCAAAAACGCATCAAAGCCAAAAACGCAGTTGTTTTAAATACCTCGCCATTTATCGTTGAAATCGTTCAACAGACGCAATATTACCGGAATACCATCGTTCTTTATGCCGCCTTGGCGCGCCGCACAAAACGTGCCGCTCAAAATGTTGTTTCGTTATTTTGTGATCTGCCGAAATCTTCAACAGCTAAATATTACCGTGTCCAATGCACCGTCGCCTTTACGCCGTTTATCGTTTAAAAACGCAGATTGCCAAACGCGCCGTTTGTTGCGTCATACCGCTATTTAGATCGCCGAAATGTTCAACAGATGCAATATTACGTGTCCAACAGCTCGCCATGCTGTTTCACGCGCCAAAACGCTCAAACGCGCCGTTTCGTTAAAATAAAGTTTTAGACTGCCGAAATCGTTTAACAGATCAAAAACGCATCACAGCACCGTCATTTTACGTTTCACGCGTTAAAAACGCAGACAAAGCTCAAAACTCGTCGTCTTCAAATATTTTCAGCATTTTTAGATCGTTGAAACGTTCAACAGAAGCAATATTGTCAAAAACGAATAATAAAATTGCCGCAGTTTTGTTACGCTAAAACGCAGATTAAAGCCGTTAAAATAAATATTTTCAAGACGGTGATCGTTGAAATAAATTAAACAGTATCGCAATAAAACGAACAAAAAAATTCGTCAGCCTTTTATGCCGTTCTTTACGCGCCAAAGTATCGTTAAAACGTAAGCGTTTGTTACCAGTATTTATCGTGAAATCGTACCAATATTAATAAAAATCAATAATACCAGTTTTATGCTGTTTACGCATAAAAACGCAGATTGTTAAAACGTGCTGTTTTGCGAAATAAGTTTCAGCATGGTGACGCTGAAATACCAAATAGACGCATAGCCATGCGTTAAAAACGCGATTAAAGCCGAACGTATGTTTTGCTAAATATACTGTTATTTAGACGGAATGTTCAATACAATATAAAACGAATAATAAAATTGTCGTTTTGGCGCCAGCTTTTACTGCAGTTGCGTCCGCAGATAAAGTTAAAACGTATGCTGTTTGTTAAAATAAGTATTTCGTTATTTAGATCGTTGAAATCGTTCAAATAGAAGCTACCATTTAAAACGAATAATAATTTTTTAATTAATATTTTTTATTAATACTGCGTCTATTTGAACGATTTCAAATTATCTAAAATACTTGAAAATGCTTATTTTTAGCAAAACAGCACGTTTTGAGCTTTAATCTGCGTTTTAACGCGTTAACAGCATAAAACGACGAATTTTTATTATTCGTTTTTATTAATATTGCTCTTATTTGAACGATTTCAACGATCTAATATGCTTTGAAAAATGCTTAGTTTTAAAGCAAAACAGCACGTTTTGATGAATTCATGTTTTAACGCGTAAAACAGCTTAAAACGACGAAAATTTTATTATTCGTTTTTATTAATATTGCACTATTTGAACGATTTCAACGATCTAAAATGCTTAAAAATGCTTATTTTAGCAAAACAGCACGTTTTGAGCTTTAATCTGCGTTTTAACGCGTAAAACAGCATAAAAACGACGAATTTTTATTATTCGTTTTTTGCCATTATTGCATCTATTTGAACGATTTCAACGATCTAAAATGCTTGAAAATGCTTTATTTTAGCAAAAACAGCACGTTTTGAGCTTTAATCTGCGTTTTCAACGCGTAAACAGCATAAAACGACGAAATTTTTATTATTCGTTTTATTAATATTGCGTCTATTTGAACGATTTCAACGATCTAAAATGCTTGAAAATGCTTATTTAGCAAAAACAGCACGTTTTGAGCTTTACCCGCGTTTTAACGCGTAAAACAGCTTAAAAACGACGAAATTTTTATTATCTGTTTTTTATTAATATTGCGTCTATTTGAACGATTTTAAACGATCTAAAATGCTTGAAAATGCTTATTTTAGCAAAACACCATAATGTTTTGAGTTTTAATCTGGTGTTTTAACGCGCGTAAAACAGCATAAAACGACGAATTTTTATTATTCGTTTTATTAATATTGCGTCTATTTGAACGATTTCAACGATCTAAATGCTTGAAAAATGATTATTTTAGCAAAACAGCACGCTTTGAGCTTTAATCTGCGTTTTAACTTCGTAAAACAGCATAAAAACGACGAATTTTTATTATTCGCTCTTTATTAATATTGCGTCTATTTCCTGAACGATTTCAACGACTCCAAAATGCTTGAAAAATGCTTATTTTAGCAAAAACAGCACGTTTTTGAGTTTTGAGCGTGCTTTATTCGCGTTTTAACGCGTAAAACAGCATAAAACGACGAATTTTTATTATTCCGTTTTTGCCAATATTGCTTCATTTGAACGATTTCAACGATCTGCTAAAATGCTTGAAAATGCTTATTTTGTGCAAAACAGCATCGCTTTGAGTTTTAATCTGCGTTTTAACGCGTAAAACAGCATAAAACGACGAAATTTTATTATTCGTTTTATTGTTTCTATTTGAAACGATTTCAACGATCTAAAATGCTTGAAAATGCTTATTTTGTTAAAAACAGCACGTTTTGAGCTTTAATCTGCGTTTAACGCGTAAAACAGCATAAAAAACGACGAATTTTATTCGTTTTACATTGCGTCTATTTTGAACGATTTCAACGATCTAAAATGCTTGAAAATGCTTATTTTAACAACAAATAGCACGTTTTGAGTTTTTAATCTGCGTTTAACGCGTAAAACAGCATAAAACGACGAAATTTTATTATTCGTTTTGTATTAATATTGCGTCTATTTGAACGATTTCAACGACCTAAAATTCTTTGAAAATGCTTTACGAAGCAAAAACAGCACGTTTTGAGCTTCTTTATTCTGCGTTTTAACGCGTAAACAGCATAAAAACGACGAAATCTCTTTTTGTTATTCGTTTTTATTTTATTGCGTCTTATTTTGAACGATTTTAACGATTCAAAATGCTTGAAAATGCTTATTTTAGCAAAACAGCACGTTTGAGTTTTTAATCTGCTTTAAGGTAAACAGCATAAAAACGACGAATTTTTTATTATTCGTTTTTATTAATATTGCTTCTATTTGAACGATTTCAACGATCTAAAATGCTTGAAAATGCTTATTTTAGCAAAACAGCACGTTTTGACGCTTTAATTGCGTTTTAACGCGTAAAACAGCATAAAAACGACGAAATTTTATTATCTTCGTTTTTATTAATATTACCATTTGAACGATTTCAACGATCTGGGGTAATGCTTGAAAATGTTGACGTAGCAGCAGCACGTTTTGAGCTTTAATCTGCGTTTTAACGCGTAAAACAGCATAAAAACGACGAATTTTTATTATTCGTTTTTATTAATATTGCGTCTATTTGAACGATTTCAACGATCTAAAATGCTTGAAAATGCTTTTATTTTAGCAAACAGCATCGTTTTGAGCTTTAATCTGCGCGTTTTAACGCGTAAAACAGCATGTAAAAAACGACGAAATTTTTATTATTCGTTTTATTAATATTGCGTCTATTTGAACGACTTCAACGATCTAAAAATGCTTGGAAAATGCTTTACTTTAGCAAAACAGCACGCTTTTGAGCTTTAATCACGTTTTACCCATAAAACAGCATAAAACGACGAATTTTTATTATTCACTTTTTATTAATATTGCCGTATTTGGAACGATTTCAACGATCTAAAATGCTTGAAAATGCTTATTTTAGCAAAACAGCACGTTTTGAGTTTTAATCTGCGTTTTAACGCGTAAAACAGCATACAAAAAACGACGAAATTTTATTAATTCGTTTTTATTACTGCGTCTATTTGAACGATTTCAACGATCTAAAATTTTTCTGAAAATGCTTTATTTTAGCAAAACAGCACGTTTTGAGAGCTTTAATCTGCGTTTTAACTCGTAAACAGCATAAAAACGACGAATTTTTTATTATTCGTGTTTACATTATTGCTTCTATTTGAACGATTTCAAACGATCTAAAACAAATGCTTGAAAAATGCTTTATTTTAGCAAAACAGCACGTTTTTGAGCTTTAATCTGCGTTTTAACGCGTAAAACAGCATAAAAAACGACGAAATTTTATTATTCGTTTTTATTAATATTGCCGCTTGAACGATTTCAACGCGATATAAAAATGCTGGAAAATGCTTATCGTAGCAAAACAGCACGTTTTGAGCTTTAACGCTTAACGCGTAAAACAGCATAAAACGACGAATTTTTATTATTCGTTTTTATTAATATTGCGTCTATTTGAACGATTTCAACGATCTAAAATGCTTCTGAAAATGCTTATTTTAGCAAAACAGCACGTTTTGAGCTTTAATCTGCGTTTTAACGCGTAAAACAGCATAAAAAACGACGAAATTTTTTTACATTCGTTTTTATTAATATTGCGTCTATTTGAACGATTTCAACGATCTAAAATGCTTGAAAATGCTTATTTTAGCAAAACAGCACGTTTTGAGCTTAAATCTGCGTTTTAACGCGTAAAACAGCATAAAACGTCAAATTTTTATTATTCGTTTTTTCATTATTGCTTATTTGAACGATTTCAACGATCTAAAATGCTTGAAAATGCTTATTTTAGCAAACAGCACGTTTGAGCTTTAATCTGCGTTTGAACGCGTAAAACAGCATAAAAACGACGAATTTTTTATTATTCGTTTTATTAATACGTTTCATTTGAACGATTTCAACGATCTAAAATGCTTGGAAATGCTTATTTTAGCAAACAGCACGTTTTGAGTTTTAATCAGCGTTTAACGCGTAAAACAGCATAAAAACGACGAAATTTTTATTATCTGTTTTATTAATATTGTGTCTATTTGAACGATTTCCAACTATCTAAAATGCTTGAAAATGCTTATTTCCAGCAAAACAGCGCGTTTTGAGCTTTAAATCTGCGTTTTAACGCGTAGTACAGGCATAAAACGACCAATTTTTATTATTCGTTTTTATTAATATTGCTTCTATTTGAACGATTTCAACGATCTAAAATGCTGGAAAATGCTTATTTTAGCAAAAACAGCACGTTTTGAGCTTTAATCTGCGTTTTAACGCGCAAAAACAGCTTAAAAAAACGACGAAATTTTTATTATTCGTTTTTGTATTAATATTGCGTCTATTTGAACGACTTTAACGATCTAAAAATGCTTGAAAATGCTTGGCTTTGGCAAAACAGCACGTTTTGAGCTTTAATTCAGTTTTAACGCGTAAAACAGCATAAAAACGACGAATTTTTATTCGTTTTTATTAATATTAGGCCTTATTTGAACGATTTCAACGATCTAAATGCTTTGAAAATGATTATTTTAGCAAAACAGCACGTTTTGAGTTTTAATCGGCGTTTTAACGCGTGAAACAAGTACAAAAACGACGAAATTTTATTATTCGTTTTATTAATATTGCGTCTATTTGAACGATTTCAACGATCTAAAATGCTTGAAAATGCTTATTTTAGCAAAACAGCACGTTTTGAGTTTTTAATCTGCGTTTTACCCGCGTAAAACAGCATAAAACGATCAAATTTTATTCGTTTTGCCTAATATTGCGTCTATTTGAACGATTTCCAACGATCTAAAATTGAAAATGCTTATTTTAGCAGAACAGCACGTTTTGAGCTTTAATCTGCGTTTTAACGCGTAAAACAGCATAAAAACGACGTAAATTTTTTTATTATTCGTTTTTATTAATATTGCTTCTATTTGAACGATTTCCCACCGATCTAAAATGCTTGAAAATGCTTATTTCGCAAAACAGCACGTTTTTGAGTTTTAATCTGCGTTTTAACGCGTAAAACAGCAAAACGACGAAATTTTTATTATTCGTTTTTATTACACAATATTGCGTCTATTTGAACGATTTCACCGATCTTAAAAACGCTTGAAAAAATGATTATTTTAGCAAAACAGCACGTTTTGAGCTTTAATCTGCGTTTGAACGCGTAAAACAAAAGTAATGTAAAACGACAATTTTTATTATTCCGTTTTTTATTAATATTGCTTCTATTTGAAACGACTTCAACGATCTAAAATGCTGAAAATAAGCGACGAAAGCAAAAACAGCACGTTTTGAGCTTAACCCGCGTTTAACGCGTAAAACAGCATAAAAACGACGAATTTTTATTATTCGTTTTTTTATTAATATTGCTTCTATTGGAAACGATTTCAACATCTTAAAAATGCTTGGAAAATGCCGGTTTTAAAACAGCACGTTTGAGCTTTAATCTGCGTTTTAACGCGTAAAAACAGCATAAAAACGACGAAATTTTTTATTATTCGTTTTTATTAATATTGCTTCTATTTGAACGATTAAACGATCTAAAATGCTTGAAAATGCTTATTTTAGCAAAACAGCACGTTTTGAGTTTAATCTGCGTTTTAACGCGTAAAACAGCATAAAAACGACGAATTTTTATTCGTTTTATTAATATTGCGTCTATTTGAACGATTTTCAACGATCTAAAAATGCTTGAAAAGCTTATTTTAACAAAATAGCAATGTTTTGAGCTTAATCTGCGTTTTAACGCGTAAAACGCGTATAAAAACGACGAAATTTTTATTATTCGTTTTTATTAATATTGCGTCTATTTTGAAACGATTTCAACGACTCAAAAATTCTTGAAAATGCTTTATTTTAAAGCAAAAATAACAGCACGTTTTGAGTTTTATTCTGCGTTTTAACGCGTAAACAGCATAAAACGACGAAATTTTTATTATTCGTTTTTTATTTTTATTGCGTCTATTTGAACGATTTTAACGATTCAAAATGCTTGAAAAATGCTTATTTCCAGCAAACAGCACGTTTTGAGTTTAATCTGCGTTTAACGCGTAAAACAGCATAAAAACGACGAATTTTTATTATTCGTTTTTATTAATATTGTTCTATCGATTTCTAACGATCTAAAATGCTTGAAAAATGCTTATTTTAAAGCAAAACAGCACGTTTTGAGTTTCTTAATCTGCGTTTTAACGCGTAAAACAGCATAAAAACGACGAAATTTTTATTATTTGTTTTTATTAAAATTGTCTCTATTTGAACGATTTCAACGATCTAAAAATGCTTGAAAATGCTGGATTTTAGCAAAACAGTAACACGTTTTGAGCTTTTAATCTGTTTTAACGCGTAAAACAGCATAAAAACGACGAATTTTTATTATTCGTTTTTATTACTATTGCGTCTATTTGAACGATTTCAACGATCTAAAATGCTTTGAAAATGCTTATTTTAGCAAAAACAGCACGTTTTGAGCTTTAATCTGCGTTTTAACGGGCAAAACAGCATAAAAACGACGAAATTTTTAATATTATTCGTTTTTATTAATATTGCGTCTATTTGAACGATTTCCAACGATCTAAAAATGCTTGAAAATGCTTATTTTAGCAAAAACAGCACGTTTTGAGCTTTAATCTGCGTTTTAACGCGTAAAACAGCATAAAAACGACGAATTTTTATTATCTGTTTTTATTAATATTGCTTCTATTTGAACGATTTCAAAATGATCTAAAATGCTTGAAAGCTTATTTTAGCAAACAGCACGTTTTGAGAAAGCTTCAATCTGCGTTTTAACGCGTAAAACAGCATAAAAACGACGAAATTTTTATTATTCGTTTTTATTAATATTGGCGTCTGTCGAACAGATTTCAACGATCTAAAATGCTTGAAAATGCTTATTTTAGCAAAACAGCACGTTTTGATTTTAATCTGCGTTTTAACGCGTAAACAGCATAAAACGACGAATTTTTATTATTCGTTTTTATTAATATTGTTTCATTTGATCGATTTCAACGATCTAAAATGCTTGAAAATGTTTATTTTAAAGCAAAAACAGCACGTTTTGAGCTTTAACTGCGTTTTAACGCGTGGAAAACAGCATAAAACGACGAAATTTTTATTATTCGTTTTATTAATATTGCTTCTATTTGAACGATTTCAACGATATAAAATGCTTGAAAATGCTTATTTTAAAGCAAAACAGCACGTTTTGAGCTTTAATCTGCGTTTTAACGCGTAAAACAGCATAAAAACGACGAATTTTTATTATTCCGTTTTATTAATATTGCGTCTATTTCAACGATTTCAACGATCTAAAATGCTTGAAAATGCTTATTTTAGCAAAACAGCACGTTTTGAGTTTTAATCTGGCGTTTAACGCGTAAAACCGCATAAAAAAAAAACGACGAAATTTCTTTATTATCTTCGTTTTTACAATATTGCGTCTACTTGAACGATTTCAACGATCTAAAATGCTTTGAAAATGCTTATTTAAAGCAAAAACAGCACGTTTTGAGCTTTAATCTGCGTTTTAACGCGTAAAACAGCATAAAACGACGAAATTTTATTATTCGTTTTATTAATATTGCGTCTATTTGAACGATTTCCAATGATCTAAAAGCTTGAAAATGCTTATTTTAAAGCAAAACAGCACGTTTTGAGCTTTAATCTGCGTTTTAACGCGTAAAACGGCATAAAAACGACGAAATTTTATTATCTTCGTTTTTTATTTTATTGCGTCTACTCTGAACGATTTCAACGATCTAAAATGCTTGAAAATGCTTATTTTAGCAAAACAGCACGTTTTGAGCTTTTTAATCTGCGTTTAACGCGGCAAAACAGCATAAAACGACGAAATTTTTGTATTATTCCGTTTTTATTAATATTGCGTCTATTTCCGAACGATTTCAACGATCTAAAAAATGCTTGAAAAATGCTTATTTTAGCAAAACAGCACGTTTTGAGTTTTAATCTGCGTTTTAACGCGTAAAAACAGCATAAAACGACGAAATTTTATTATTATTCGTTTTTATTTTCAATATTGCGTCTATTTGAACGATTTCAATGATTCAAAAGCTTGAAAATGCTTATTTTAGCAAACAGCAAATGCTTTTGAGTTTAATCTGCGTTTTAACGCGTAAAACGGCATAAAACGACGAAATTTTATTATTCGTTTTTATTTTTATTGGTGTCTATTTGAACGATTTCAACGATCTAAAATGCTTGAAAATGCTTATTTTAAAGCAAAACAGCACGTTTGAGTTTTAATCTGCGTTTTAACGCGTAAAACAGCATAAAACGACGAAATTTTATTATTCGTTTTATTAATATTGCGTCTATTTAAAACGATTCTCTAAACGATTCAAAATTCTTGAAAATGCTTATTTTAGCAAAACAGCACGTTTTGAGCTTTAATCTGCGTTTTAACGCAAAATACAGCATAAAACGACAAATTTTTTATTATTCGTTTTTATTAATACGTTTCTATTTGAACGATTTCAACGATCTAAAATGCTTGAAAAATGTTTATTTTAGCAAAACAGCACGTTTTGAGCTTTAATCTGCGTTTTAACGCGTAAAACATACAAAAACGACGAAATTTTTATTATTCGTTTTTTATTAATATTGCTTCTATTTGAACGATTTTAACGATCTAAAATGCTTGAAAATGCTTATTTTAGCAAAACAGCACGTTTTGAGCTTTAATCTGCGTTTTAACGCGTAAAACAGCATAAAACGACGAATTTTTGCCATTCGTTTTTATTACCATTGCGTCTATTTTGAATGATTTCAACGATCTAAAATGCTTGAAAATGCTTATTTTAAAGCAAAACAGCACGTTTTGAGCTTTAATCTGCGTTTAACGCGTAAAACAGCATAAAACGACGAATTTATTATTATTCGTTTTTTATTAATATTGCTTCTATTTGAACGCATTTTAACGATCTAAAATGCTTGAAAATGCTTTACGTGAAGCAAAACAGCACGTTTTGAGTTTAAATCTGCGTTTAACGCGTAAAACAGCTTAAAAACGACGAAATTTTTATTATTCGTTTTATTAATATTGCGTCTATTTGAACGATTTCAACGATCTGGAAATGCTTTGAAAAATGTTTATTTTAGCAAAACAGCACGTTTTGAGCTTTAATCTGCGGTTTTAACGCAAGTAAAAAACAGCATAAAAACGACGTGAATTTTTATTATTCGTTTTTATTAATATTGCGTCTATTTGAAACGATTTCAACGATCTAAAATGCTTGAAAATGATTATTTTAGCAAAACAGCACGTTTATTTTTAATCTGCGTTTTAATCGCGTAAAACAGCATAAAAACGACGAAATTTTTATTATTCGTTTTATTACTATTGCGTCTATTTGAACGATTTCCAACGATCTAAAATGCTTTGAAAATGCTTATTTTAGCAAAAAACAGCACGCTTTGAGCTTAATCTACGTTTTAACGCGTAAAACAGCATAAAACGACAAATTTTTATTATTCGTTTTTATTAATACGGATGTATTTGAACGATTTCAATGATCTGCCGCTTGAAAATGCTTATTTTAGCAAAACAGTATCGTTTTGTTTCTAACGCGTTTTAACGCGTAAAACAGTACAAAAGACGACGAAAATTTTATTATTCGCTTTTTATTAATATTGCGTCTATTTGAACGATTTTAACGATCTAAATGCTTGAAAAGCCGCTTATTTAGCAAAAACAGCACGTTTTTGAGTTTTAATCGCGTTTTAACGCGTAAACAGCATAAAAAACGACGAAATTTTTATTATTCGTTTTTATTAATATTGCGTCTATTTGAACGATTTCAAATGATCTAAAATGCTTGAAAATGCTTATTTTAGCAAAAACAGCACGTTTTGAGCTTTAATCTGCGTTTTAACGGCAAAAACAGCATAAAAACGACGAAATTTTTATTATTCGTTTTTATTAATATTGCGTCTATTTGAACGATTTCAACGATCTAAATGCTTGAAAATGCTATTTTTAGCAAAACAGCACGTTTTGAGTTTTAATCTGCGTTTTAACGTAGCGTAAAACAGCATAAAAACGACGAATTTTTTTTATTATTCGTTTTTATTAATATTGCTTCTATTTGAACGATTTCAACGATCTAAAATACGCTTGAAAATGCTTATTTTGTTAAAACAGCACGTTTTGAGCTTTTGCACTATGTTTAACGCGTAAAACAGCATAAAACAACGAAATTTTTATTATCTGTTTTATATTAATATTGCGTCTATTTGAACGATTTCAATGATCTAAAATGCCTGGAAAACGCTTATTATTTTAGCAAAAACAGCACGTTCTGAGCTTTAATCTGCGTTTTAACGTGCAAAACAGCATAAAAACGACGAATTTTTATTATTCGTTTTTATTAATATTGTTTCTATTTGAACGATTTCAACGATCTAAAATAAATGCTTGAAAATGCTTATTTTAGCAAAACAGCACGTTTTGAGTTTTAATCTGCGTTTTAACGCGTAAAAACAGCATAAAAAACGACGAAATTTTTTGTAATTCGCGTTTTATTAATATTGCTTCTATTTCCGTTTACTTCAACGATCTGCGCTTGAAATTGCTTATTTTAGCAAAACAGCACGTTTTGAGCGCTTTAATCTGCGTTTAACGCGTAAAACAGCATAAAAACGACGAATTTTTATTATTCGTTTTCTATTATCATTGCTTCTATTTTGAACGATTTCTACGATCTAAAATGCTTGAAAATGTTTATTTTGGCAAAACAGCAAGTTTTGAGCTTTAATCTGTGTTTCTAACGCGTAAAACAGATAAAAACGACGAAATTTTTATTATTCGTTGTTTTTATTAATAATATTGCTTCTATTTGGAACGATTTCAACGATCTAAAATGCTTGAAAATGTTTATTTTAGCAAAACAGCACGTTTTATTTAATCTGCGTTTTAACGCGCGTAAAACAGCATAAAAACGACGAATTTTTATTATTCGTTTTTATTAATATTGCTTCTATTTGAACGATTTCAACGATCTAAAATAAATGCTTGAAAAATGCTTTTATTTTGTGCAAAACAGCACGTTTTTGAGTTTAATCTGCGTTTTAACGCGTAAAACAGCATAAAACGACGGAAATCTTTGTTATCTGTTTTTATTGCTTCTATTTGAACGATTTCCCAACGATCTAAAGTACTTGAAATTGCTTATTTCGTGCTAAAAACAGCACGTTTTGAGTTTTAATCTGCGTTTTAACGCGTAAAAATGGTATAAAACGACGAATTTTTATTACTGTTTTCTATTAATATTGCTTCTATTTGAACGATTTCTACGATTCAAAAATTTGAAAATGCTTATTTTAGCAAAAACAGCACACGTTTGAGTTTAATCTGCGTTTAACGCGTAAAAACAGCATAAAACGACGAAATTTTATTTTTCTCCTTTTTGCCATTATTTATGCCTGTTTGAACGATTTCAACGATCTAAATGCTTTGAAAATGTTTATTTCAGCAAACAGCACGTTTTGAGCGACCCGTTTAACGCGCAGTAAAACAGCATAAAAACGACGGCACTTTATTTCCCTTTTACTATTGCGTCTATTTGAACGATTTCAACGATCTAAAATGCTTGAAAATGCTTATTTTAGCAAAACAGCACGTTTTGAGCTTTAATCTGCGTTTTAACGCGTAAAACAGCTTAAAACGACGAATTTTATTATTCGTTTTATTAATATTGCGTCTATTTGAACGATTTCAACGATCTAAAATGCTTGAAAATGTTATTTTAGCAAAACAGACGTTTTGAGTTTAATCTGCGTTTTAACGCGTAAAACAGCATAAAAACGACGAATTTTTATTATTCGTTTTTATTAATATTGCGTCTATTTGAACGATTTCAACGATCTAAAATGCTTGAAAATGTTATTTTAGCAAAACAGCACGTTTTGAGCTTTTAATCGCGTTTTAACGCGTAAAACAGCATAAAACGACGAATTTTTATTATTCGTTTTTATTAATATTGCTTTATTTGAACGATTTCAACGATCTAAAATGCTTGAAATGCTTATTTTAGCAAAACAGCACGTTTGAGCTTTAATCTGCGTTTTAACGCGTAAAACAGCATAAAAACGACGAATTTTTATTATTCGTTTTTATTAATATTGCGTCTATTTGAACGATTTCAACGATCTAAAATGCTTGAAAATGCTTATTTTAGCAAAACAGCACGTTTTGAGCTTTTAATCTGCGTTTTAACGCGTAAAACAGCATAAAACGACGAATTTTTATTATTCGTTTTTATTAATATTGCGTCTATTTGAACGATTTCAACGATCAAAATGCTTGAAAATGCTTATTTTAGCAAAACAGCACGTTTTGAGTTTAATCTGCGTTTTAACGCGTAAAACAGCATTAAAACGACGAAATTTTTATTATTCGTTTTTATTAATATTGCGTCTATTTGAACGATTTCAACGATCTAAAATGCTTGAAAATGTTTTATTTTAGCAAAACAGCACGTTTTGAGCTTTAATCTGGTTTTAACGCGTAAAACAGCATAAAAACGACAAAATTTTTATTATTCGTTTTTATTAATATTGCGTCTATTTGAACGATTTCAACGATCTAAAATGCTTGAAAATGCTTATTTTAGCAAAACAGCACGTTTTGAGCTTTAATCTGCGTTTTAACGCGTAAAACAGCAAAAAAACGACGAAATTTTTATTATTCGTTTTTATTAATATTGCTTCTATTTGAACGATTTCAACGATCTAAAATGCTTGAAAATGCTTATTTTAGCAAAACAGCACGTTTTGAGCTTTAATCTGCGTTTTAACGCGTAAAACAGCATAAAAACGACGAATTTTTTATTATTCGTTTTTATTAATATTGCTTCTATTTGAACGATTTCAACGATCTAAAATGCTTGAAAATGCTTATTTTAGCAAAACAGCACGTTTTGAGTTTTTAATCTGCGTTTTAACGCGTAAAACAGCATAAAACGACGAAATTTTATTATTCGTTTTTATTAATATTGATTTATTTGAACGATTTCAACGATCTAAAATGGGGAAAATGCTTATTTTAAAAACAGCACGTTTTGAGTTTTAATCTGCTTTTTAACGCGAAAACAAATAAAAACGACAAAATTTTTTTATTATTCGTTTTTTTTAAAATTTCGTCATTTGAAGGGATTTCAACATCTCTTGAAAACATTTTAGCAAAACAGCACTTTTTAGCTTTAATCTGCGTTTTAACGCAAAACAGCATAAAAACGACGAAATTTTTATTATTAGTTTTTATTAATATTGGTTATTTGAACGTTTCCGATTTTCCGAAAAGCTTAAAGAAAAAAAATTTTTGAGTTTTAATCGCGTTTTAAGGGTAAACAGCATAAAACGACGAAATTTTTTATTATTCGTTTTTTTTTAAATATTGCGTCTATTTGAAGATTTCAACGATCTAAAATGCTTGAAAGTTATTTTAGCAAAACAGCACGTTTTGAGCTTTAATCTGCGTTTTAACGCGTAAAACAGCAAAAAAAACGACAAATTTTTTTTATTATTCTTTTTTTATTAATATTGTTCTATTTGAACGATTTCAACGATCTAAAATGCTTAAAAATGTTTTTTTTTCAAAACAGCACTTTTTGAGTTTAATCTGCGTTTTAACGCGAAAAAACAGCATAAAACGACGAATTTTTATTTTTCGTTTTTATTAATATTGTTTCAATTTGAACGATTTCAACGATCTAAAATGCTTGAAAATGCTTATTTTAGCAAAACAGCACTTTTTAGCTTTAACGCGTTTTAAGGGAAAAACAGCATAAAACAACGAAATTTTTTTATTTTCGTTTATTTTAAATATTGCCCATTTAACGATTTCAACGATCTAAAATGTTTAAAAATGCTTTTTTTGAAAACAGCACGTTCGAGTTTTTAATCTGCGTTTTAACGGGGCATAAAACGACGAATTTTTTTTTTGGGTTTTTTTATTTATTGCGCATTTAAACGAAAACGATCTAAAATGCTTGAAAATATTTATTTTAGCAAAACAGCACGTTTGATTTTTAATCTGCGTTTTAACGCGAAAAACAGCAAAAAACGACGAAATTTTTTTATTCGTTTTTTAATAGCGTTTTTGAACGATTTCAACGATCAAAATGCTTGAAAATGTTATTTTAGAAAAAACAGCAATTTTTGAGTTTAATCTGCGTTTTAACGGAAAACAGCAAAAAAAACGACAAAATTTTTTATTATTCGTTTTTATTAATATTGCTTCTATTTGAACGATTTCAACGATCAAAAAATGTTTGAAAATGTTTATTTTAGCAAAACAGAACGTTTTGTTTTTTAATCTGCTTTTTTAACGGGGTAAAACAGCAAAAAAACGACGAATTTTTATTATTCGTTTTTATTAATATTGCTTCTTTTTTGGAACGTTTTTAAAGGGATCTAAAATGTTTGAAAATGTTCCTTTAGAAAAAACAGCACGTTTTGACCCAATCTGCGTTTTAACGCGTAAAACAGAAAAAAACGACAAAATTTTTTATTATTCTTTTTTATTAATATTGCGTCTATTTGAACAAATTTTAAAACGATCTGAAATGCTTGAAAATGTTTTATTTTAGAAAAAACAGCACTTTTTGGGCTTTAATCTGCGTTTTAACGCGTAAAACAAAATAAAAACGACGAATTTTTTTTTCTTTTTTTATTAATATTGCGTCTATTTGAAGGGATTTCAACGATCTAAAATGCTTGAAAATGATTTTTTTTAAGCAAAACAGCACCGTTTTGAGCTTTAATCTGCGTTTTAACGCGTAAAACAGCATAAAACACGAAATTTTTATTATTCGTTTTTATTAATATTGCGTCTATTTGAACGTTTTCCCAAGGGATCAAAAAATGCTTGAAAATGTTTTTATTTTAGCAAAACAGCACGTTTTTGAGTTTTAATCTACTTTTTAAGGTAAAACAGCAAAAAAACGACAAATTTTTTATTATTCGTTTTTATTAATATTGCATTTATTTAAAACGATTTCAACGATCTAAAATGCTTGAAAATGTTTTTTTTAAAAGCAAAACAGCACTTTTTGGGTTTTAATCTGGGTTTTAACGCGTAAAACAGCAAAAAAACGACGAAATTTTTATTATTCGTTTTTTTTTAAATTATTGCGTCTTTTTTGAAGGGATTTCAAACGATCTAAAATGCTTGAAAATGTTATTTTAGAAAAACAACGTTTTGAGTTTTAATCTGCGTTTTAACGCGAAAAACAGCAAAAAAACGACGAAATTTTTTTATTCGTTTTTTTTAAATTTGCGTCTATTTGAACGATTTTAAGGGGATCTAAAATGCTTGAAAATGCTTTTTTTTTTAGCAAACAGCACGTTTTGATTTTTAATCTGCGTTTTAAGGGCGGAAAACAGCAAAAAAACGAGGGGAAAATTTTTATTATTCTTTTTTATTAATATTGCGTCTTTTTTAAAACGATTTAAAAGGATCAAAAATGCTTAAAATGCTTAGGAAAAAACAGCACTTTTTGAGCTTTAATTTTGGTTTAAGGGCGAAAAAAAAGCAATAAAAACGACGTTTTTTTTATTTTTTTCGTTTTTATTAATTTTGTTTCTTTTTTGAACGATTTCAACGATCTAAAATGTTTTGAAAATGTTTTATTTTAGCAAAACAGCACGTTTTGAGTTTTAATCTGCGTTTTAACGCGTAAAACAGCATAAAAACGACGAAATTTTTTATTATTCGTTTTTATTAATATTGCGTCTATTTGAACGATTTCAACGATCTAAAATGCTTAAAAAATGCTTATTTTAGCAAAACAGCAAGTTTTGAGTTTTTAAAAACTGCGTTTTAACGCGTAAAAAAACATAAAACGACGAAATTTTTATTATTCGTTTTTATTAATATTGCTTCTTTTGAACGATTTCAACGATCTAAAATGCTTGAAAATGCTTTATTTAGCAAAACAGCACGTTTTGAGCTTTAATCTGCGTTTTAACGCGTAAAACAGCATAAAACGACAAATTTTTATTTTCGTTTTATTAATATTGCGTCTATTTGAACGATTTCAACGATCTAAAATGCTTGAAAATGCTTATTTTAGCAAAACAGCACGTTCTGAGCTTTAATCTGCGTTTAACGCGTAAAAAGCATAAAAACGACGAATTTTTATTATTGGTTTTTATTAATATTGCGTCTATTTAAACGATTTCAACGACCTAAAATTTTGAAAATGCTTATTTTAGCAAAACAGCACGTTTTGAGCTTTTATTCTGCGTTTTAACGCGTAAAACAGCATAAAAACGACGAAATTTTTATTATTCGTTTTATTTTTATTGCGTCTATTTGAACGATTTCAACGATCTAAAATGCTTGAAAATGCTTATTTTAGCAAAACAGCACGTTTTGAGCTTTAATCTGCGTTTTAACGCGTAAAACAGCATAAAACGACGAATTTTTTATTATTCGTTTTATTAATATTGCTTCTATTTGAACGATTTCAACGATCTAAAATGCTTGAAAATACTTATTTTAGCAAAACAGAAAAGTTTTGAGCTTTAATCTGCGTTTTAACGCGTAAAACAGCATAAAAACGACGAATTTATTATTATTCGTTTTTATTAATATTGCTCTATATGAACGATTTTAACGATCTAAAATGCTTGAAAATGCTTATTTTAGAAAAACAGCACGTTTTGAGCTTTAATTTGCTTTTTAACGCGTAAAACAGCATAAAAACGAAAATTTTTTTATTCTTTTTTTATTAATATTGCGTCTATTTGAACGATTTCAACGATCTAAAATGCTTAAAAATGCTTATTTTAAAAAAACGTTTTGAGCTTTAACTGCTTTTTTAACGCGTAAAACAGCATAAAACGACGAAATTTTTTTTATTCGTTTTTTTAATATTGCGCCCATTTGAACGATTTCAACGATCTAAAATGCTTAAAAAGCTTTTTTACAAAACAGCACTTTTGAGCTTTAATCTGCGTTTTAACGCGAAAAACAGCATAAAAACGACAAATTTTTTTAATTCTTTTTTATTAATATTGGCATTTGAACGACAACGATCTTGTTAAAATGCTTATTTTAGAAAAAACAGCACGTTTTGTTTTTTAATCGGTTTTAACGCAAAACAGAAAAAAAACGACGTTTTTTTATTATTCGTTTTTTAATATTGCTTCTTTTTAAACGATTTCAACGATCTAAAATGCTTAAAAATGCTTATTTTAGAAAAAAGACTTTTTTGAGTTTAATCTGCGTTTTAACGCGTAAAAAAAAAAAAAAAACGAGAATTTTTATTATTCGTTTTTATTAATATTGTTTATTTGAACGATTTCAACGATCTAAAATGTTGAAAATGTTATTTTAGAAAACAGACTTTTTGAGTTTTAATCTGCGTTTTAACGCGTAAAACAGCAAAAAAAACGAGAAATTTTTATTATTCGTTTTTTTAAATATTGGTCTATTTGAACGATTTCAACGATCAAAAAAATGCTTGAAAATGCTTTTTTTTAGCAAAACAGCACGTTTTGAGCTTTAATCTGCGTTTTAACGCGTAAAACAGCACATAAAACGACGAAATTTTTCATTATTCGTTTTTTTTTATTAATATTGCGTCTATTTGAACGATTTCAACGATCTAAAATGCTTGAAAATGCTTATTTTAGCAAAACAGCACGTTTTGAGCTTTTAATCTGCGTTTTAACGCGTAAAACAACATAAAACGACGAAATTTTTATTATTCGTTTTTTATTAATATTGCGTCTATTTGAACGATTTCAACGATCCTAAAATGCTTGAAAATGCTTATTTTGTAAAACAGCACGTTTTGAGCTTTAATCTGCGTTTTAACGCGTAAAACAGCACAAAACGACGATTTTTTTATTATTCGTTTTTATTAATATTTATCTATTTTGAACGATTTCAACGATCTAAAATGCTTGAAAATGCTTATTTTAGCAAAACAACACGTTTTGAGCTTTAATCTGCGTTTTAACGCGTAAAACAACATAAAACGACAGCAATTTTTATTATTCGTTTTTATTAATATTACTTCTATTTGAACGATTTCAACGATCGCATCTTGAAAATACTTATTTTAGCAAAACAGCACGTTTTGAGCTTTAATCATGCGTTTTAACGCGTAAAACAGCTTATAAAAACGACAAGGAATTTTATTATTCGTTTTTAGTATTAATATTAGCACGTCTATTTGAACGATTTCAACGATCTAAAATGCTTGAAAATGCTTATTTTAGCCACCAAAACAGCAAGTTTGAGCTTTAAACTGCGTTTTAACGCGTAAAACAACATAAAAACGACTGAAATTTTTTATTATTCGTTTTTTTATTATGTGCTTCTATTTGAACGATTTCAACGATCTAAAATGCTTGAAAATGCTTATTTTAGCAAAACAGCACGTTTTGAGCTTTAATCTGCGTTTAACGCGTAAAACAACATAAAAACGACAAATTTTTATTATTCGTTTTTTTTATTAATAGTAAAACAATTCTTTTAATCTCCATGCGCAAAATACTGCCACGTTTGAAACTTAATGCCGTTTAACGCGTAAAACAGCATAAAACGACGAAATTTTATTATTCGTTTTTATTAATATTGCTTATTTGAACAATTTCAACGATCTAAAAATTATGCTTGAAATTGCTTATTTTGTAAAACAGCACGTTTTGAGCTTTAATCTGCGTTTTAACGCGTAAAACAGCATAAAACGACGAATTTTTTATTATTCGTTTTCTATTAATATTTGCTTCCTATTTGAACGGTTCTGCGATCTAAAATGCTTGAAAATGCTTATTTTAGCAAAACAACGTTTTGAGCTTTAATCTGCCGTTTTTTACAACGCGTAAAACAGCATAAAACGACGAAATTTTTTGTTTTTCCTTTTTATTAATGTGCGTCTGTTTGAACGATTTCAGCGATAAAATGGCGGAAAATGATTATTTTAGCCAAAACGGCACGTTTTGAGGCTTTTAATCTGCGTTTTAACGCGTAAAACAGCATAAAAACGACGAATTTTTTATTATTAGTTTTTTATTATTATTTGCTTCTATTTGAACCATTTCAACGTCACAAATGGCAGAAAATTAGCATTTTTTAGCAAAACAGCACGTTTTGAGCTTTTAATCTGCGTTTTTTAACGCGTAAAAACAACATAAAACGATGAAATTTTTTATTATTCGTTTTTTTTATTAATATTGCGTCTATTTGAACGATTTCAACGATCTATAATGCTTGAAAATGCTTATTTTAGCAAAACAGTACGTTTGAGCTTTTAATCTGCGTTTTAACGCGTAAAACAGCATAAAACGACGGAATTTTTTTATTATTCTTTTTTATTAATATTGCGTCTATTTGAACGGTTTCAACGATCTAAAAATGGCGAAAATGCTTATTTTGCTTAAAGCAGCACGTTTGCGTTTTAGCGCGTAAAACGGCATAAAACGACGAAATTTTTATTATTCGTTTTATTAATATTGCTTCTGTTGAACGATTTCCGATCTAAAATGCTTGAAAATGATTATTTTAGCAAAACAGCGCGTTTTTGAAGGCTTTTAATCTGCGTTTTAACGCGTAAAACAGCATAAAACGACGAATTTACACATTATTCGTTTTTATTAATATTGCCTGTTGAACGATTTCAACGATCTAAAATGCTTGAAAATACTTATTTTTTGCAAAACAGCACGTTTGTTAACGTCTGCGTTTTAACGCGTAAGAGCAGCATAAAAGCAGCAGAAATTTTTGTTATTCGTTTTTTTATTAATATTGCGTCCTATTTGAACGGTTCAACGACCTAAAATTCTTGAAAATGCTTATTTTAACAAAACAGCACGTTTTGAGCTTTATTCTGCACGTTTTATCGCGGCAAACAGCATAAAACGACGAAATTTTTATTATTCGTTTTATTTTTGTGCGTCTATTTGAACGGTTCAACGTCTAAAATGCTTGAAAATGCTTATTTTAGCAAAACAGCACGTTTTGAGCTTTAATCTGCGTTTTTTAACGCGTAAACAGCATAAAACGACGAATTTTTTACATTACATTGCGTTTTTTATTAATATTTATTTCTATTTGAACGTTTCAGCGATCTAAAATGCTTGAAAATGCTTATTTTATAAAACAGCACGTTTGAGCTTTAATCTGCGTTTTAACGCGTAAACAACAAAACGACGAAATTTTATTATTCGTTTTGCAGTAATGTGCTTCTATTTGAGCGATTTCCAGCGATCTAAAATGCTTGAAAATGCTTATTTTTAGCAAAACAGCACGTTTTGAGCTTTTATCTGCGTTTTAACGCGTAAACAGCATAAAAACGACGAATTTTTTTTATTATTCGTTTTTTATTAATATTGCGTCTATTTGAACGATTTCAACGATCTAAAATGCTTGAAAATGTTGTCACAGCAAAACAGCACGTTTTCTGAGGCTTTAATCTGCGTTTTGGCGCGTGAACTTAACATAAAACGACGAATTTTTTTATTATTCGTTTTTATTAATATTACTTACCTCTATTTAAACGATTTTCAACGATCTAAAATGGCGAAATGCTTATTTTTAGCAAAACAGCACGTTTTGAGCTTTTAATCACCGCGTTTTAACGCGTAAAACAGCATAAAAACGGCGGGAATTTTTTTATTATTCACGCACGGTAATATTGCGTCTATTTGAGAACGATTTCAGCGATCTAAATGCTTGAAAATGCTTATTTTAGCAAAACAGCACGTTCACAGGCTTTAATCTGCGTTTTAACGCGTAAAACAGCAGCACTTATAAAACGACGAATTTTTTATTATTCGTTTTTTATTAATATACGTAAAACAGCATAAAAAACGACAAAATTTTATTATTCGTTTTTATTATTGTGCGTCTATTTAAACGATTTCAACGATCGTGCTTGAAAATGATTATTTTAGCAAAACAGCACGTTTTTGAGCTTTTAATCTGCGTTTGAACGTAAAACAGCATAAAAACGACGAATTTTTTATTATTCGTTTTTTATTAATATTGCTTCTATTTAGACAATTTCAGCGATCTAAAATGCTTGAAAATGCTTATTTTTAGCAAAAACAGCACGTTTGAGCTTTTAATCGCCGCGTTTAACGCGTAAACAGCATAAAAACGACGAAATTTTTATTATTCGTTTTTATTAATATTGCACGTCTATTTGAACGATTTCAACGATCTAAAATGTAGAAAATACTTATTTTAGCAAAACAGCACGTTTGAGGGCTTTAATCTGCGTTTTTAGCGTAAAAACTGGCATAAAACGACAGGAATTTTTTGTTATTCGTTTTTATAAATATTGCGTCTATTTAAACGATTTCAACGACCTAAAATGCTTGAAAATGCTTCTTTTAGCAAAACAGCACGTTTTGAGCTTTTAATCTGCGTTTAACGCGTAAAACAGCGTAAAACGACGAATTTTTATTATTCGTTTTTTTGATATTGCTTCTATTTGAACGATTTCAACGATCTAAAATGTAGAAAATGCTTATTTTGCAAAACAGCACGTTTTGTGCTTTAATCTGCGTTTAACGCGTAAAAACAACATAAAGCGACGAAATTTTATTATTCGTTTTTATTAATATTGCGTCTATTTGAACGATTTTACCAACGACCTAAAATTCTTGAAAATGCTTATTTTTAGCAAAACAGCACGTTTTGAGCTTTTATTCTGCGTTTTAGCAAAACAGCATAAAACGACAGGAATTTTATTATTCGTTTTTATTTTTATTCCAACGTCTATTTGAACGATTCCAGCTTGATCTAAAATGCTTGAAAATGCTTATTTTAGCAAAAACAGCACGTTTTGAGCTTTAATCTGCGTTTAACGCGTAAAACAACATAAAACATTGAATTTTTATTATTCGTTTTTTATTAATATTAAGCTATTTGAACGATTTCAACGATCTAAAATGCTTGAAAATACTTATTTTAGCAGCAAAACAGCGCGTTTGAGCTTTAATCTCGCGTTTTAACGCGTAAAACAACGCCGAAAACGACAGAAATTTTTATTATTCGTTTTTATTAATGTGCTTCCTGTTGAACGATTTCCAGCGATCTAAAATGCTTGAAAAATGCTTATTTTAGCAAAACAGCACGTTTTGAGCTGAAATCTACGTTTTACCGCGTAAAACAACTTCAAAACAGCGAATTTTTATTATTCGTTTTTATTATCCTTTGCGATCTATTTGAACGATTTCAACGATCTAAATGCTTGAAAATGATTATTTTAGCAAAACAGCGTTCTGAGCTTTTAATCTGCGTTTTTAACGCGTAAAACAGCAACATAAAACGACAGATTTTTTATTATTCGTTTTTATTATGTGCGTCATTTAAACGGTTTCTACGATCTAAAATGCTTGAAAATGCTTATTTTATAAAACAGCACGTTTTGAGCTTGCGTCTGCGTTTTAACATAAAACAGCATATAAAACGACGAATTTTTTCATTAATTCGTTTTTATTAATATTGCGTCTATTTAGGAACGATTTTCAACGATCTAAAATGCTTGAAAATGCTTATTTTAGCAAAACAGCACGTTCTGAGGCTTTTAATCTGCGTTTTAACGCGTAAAAACAGCATAAAACGACGAAATTTTCCATTATTTCGTTTTTATTAATATTGCGTCTATTTTGAACATTTCAACGATCCTAAAATGGCAGAAAGTATTTTAGCAAAACAGCGTTCACAGGCTTTAATCTGCGTTTTAACGTAAAACAGCATAAAACGACAAAATTTTTTGTGCTGGTTTTATTATTATTGCGTCATTTAAACGATTTTCAACGATCTAAAATGCTTGAAATGATTATTTTATAAAACAGCACGTTTAGGCTTTAATCGCACGTTTGAACGCGTAAAACAGCATAAAACGACGAATTTTTTATTATTCGTTTTTATTAATGTTATCTATTTGAACGATTTCAACGATCACAAATGCTTGAAAATACTTATTTTAGCAAAACAGCACGTTTTAATTTTAATCTGCGTTTTAACGCGTAAAACGCTTATAAAACGACTGAAATTTTATTATTCGTTTTTATTAATATTTAACGTCTATTTGAACGATTTCAACGATCTAAAATGCTTGAAAATGCTTGTTTAAGCAAACGAAAGCACGTTTTTGAGGCTGTGCGTTTAACGCGTAAAACAGCATAAAACGACGGGGAAATTTTTATTATTCGTTTTTACGCGAAATATTTGCGTCTATTTAAGAGAAGCGATTTCAACGACCTAAAATGCTTGAAAATGCTTCTTTTAGCAAAACAGCACGTTTTGAGCTTTAATCTGCGTTTTAACGTAAAACGTAAAACGACGAATTTTATTATTCGTTTTTAATTAATATTGAAAGCTTCTATTTGAACGATTTCAACGATCTAAAATGCTTGAAAATGCTTATTTTTGCAAAACAGCGCGTTTGTGCTTTAATCTGCGTTTTAACGCGTAAAACAACATAAAAGCGACGAAATTTTATTATTCGTTTTTTATTAATATTGCGTCTATTTGAACGTTTCAACGACCTAAAATTCTTGAAAATGCTTATTTTAGCAAAACAGCGTTTTGAAGGCTTTATTTCACGTTTTAACGCGTAAAACAGCATAAAACGGCCAGAAATTTTTATTATTCGTTTTTTATTTTTATTGCGTCTATTTGAACAGTTTTCAACGATCTAAAATGCTTGAAAATGCTTTAGCAAAACAGCACGTTTTGAGCTTTTTATCTGCGTTTTAACGCGTAAAACAGCATAAAACGACGAATTTTTTATTATTCGTTTTGTTAATGTGGCTTCTGTTTGAACGATTTCAGCTTGATCTAAAATGGCAGAAAATACTTATTTGTAAAACAGCACGTTTTGGAAGCTTAATCTGCGTTTTAACGCGTAAAACAGCATAAAACGACGAAATTTTTGGTGATGCGTTTTTTATTAATATTGCTTCTATTTGAACGTTTCAACGATCTAAAATGCTTGAAAATGCTTATTTTTGTAAAACAGCACGTTTTTGAGCTTTAATCTGCGGGGCTTTACACGCGTAAAACAGCATAAAAACGACGATTTTTTATTATTCGTTTTTATTAATATTGCGTCTGTTGAACGATTTCAACGATCCGTCTTGGCGTAGTTATTTTGGCAAAACGAAAGCACGTTCTGGGCTTTGAAATCTGCGTTTTACTTGTAAAACAGCATAAAAACGACGAATTTTTTATTATTCGTTTTTGTTAATGTGCGTCTATTTAAACGATTTTCTGATCTAAAATGCTTGAAAATGCTTATTTTAGCAAAACAGCACGTTTTGAGCTTTAATCTGCGTTTAACGCGTAAAACAGCATAAAAACGACAATTTTTTATTATTCGTTTTATTAATGTTGCCGTCTATTTGAACGATTTCAGCGATCTAAAATGCTTGAAATGCTTATTTTGTAAAACAGCACGTTCTGAGCTTTAATCTGCGTTTTAACGCGTAAAACAGCATAAAACGACGAAATTTTTATTATTCGTTTTTTTTTTTATTATGTGCGTCTATTTGAACGATTTCAACGATCTAAAATGCTTGAGAAAATGCTTATTTTAGCAAAACAGCACGTTCTGAGCTTTAATCTGCGTTTTTAGCGTAAACTAACTTTATAAAACGACGAATTTTTGTTATTCTTTTTTATTAATATTGCGTCTATTTGAACGATTTCAACGATCACAAAATGCTTGAAAATGCTTATTTTAGCAAAACGGCACGTTTTGCGTTTTTTAGCGGCAAAACAGCATAAAACGACGAAATTTTTATTATTCCGTTTTATTAATATTGCTTCTATTTGAACGATTTCCACGATCTAAAATGCTTGAAAATGATTATTTTAGCAGCAAACAGCACGTTTGAGCTTTAATCTGCGTTTTTACTGGCGCGTAAAACAGCATAAAACGACGAATTTTTATTATTCGTTTTTATTAATATTGCTTCTATTTGAACGATTTCAACGATCTACAAAATGCTTGAAAATGCTTATTTTAGCAAAACAGCACGTTTTGAGCTTTTAATCTGCAGGAATTTTTACCGCGTAAAACAGCATAAAGCGGCACCAATTTTTATTATTCGTTTTTATTAATATTGCGTCTATTTGAACGATTTCAACGATCTAAAATGCTTGAAAATGATTATTTTTATAGAAACGCACGTTCTGAGCTTTTAATCTGCGTTTTAACGCGTAAAACAGCATAAAACGACAATTTTTATTCGTTTTTATTAATATTGCGTCTATTTAAACGATTCAACGATCTAAAATGCTTGAAATGCTTATTTTAGCAAAACAGCGCGTTTTTGAGCTTTTATCTGCGTTTAACGCGTAAAACAGCATAAAACGACGGAATTTTATTATTCGTTTTTATTAATATTGCGTCTATTTGAAGACGATTTCAACGATCTAAAATGCTTGAAAATGCTTATTTTAGAAAAACAGCACGTTCTGAGGCGCAATCTGCGTTTTAGCGCGTTAAAACAGCATAAAACGACGAAATTTTTATTATTGGTTTTATTAATATTGCGTCTATTTGAGACGATTTCAACGATCTAAAATGCTTGAAAATGCTTATTTTAGCAAAACAGCACGTTCAGGCTTTTAATCGCCGTTTTAACGCGTAAAACAGCATAAAACGACGAATTTTTATTATTCTTTTTATTAATATTGCGTCTATTTGAACGATTTTCAACGATCTAAAATGCTTGAAAATGCTTATTTTAGCAAAGCAGCACGTTTTGCGTTTTAACGCGTAAAACAGCGCCAAAACGACGGAAATTTTTATTGTCGTTTTTTATTAATATTGCTTCTATTTGAACGAATTTTCTACGATCTAAAATGCTTGAAAATGATTGGTATTTTAGCAAAACAGCACGTTTTGAGAGCTTTTAATCTGCGTTTTAGCGTAAAACAGCATAAAACGACGATATTATTTTTATTATTCGTTTTTTTTATTAATATTGCTTCTATTTGAACGATTTCAACGATCTAAAATGCTTGAAAATATGCTTCTTTGCAAAACAGCACGTTTATTAGCACAATGCTGCCGTTTTAGCGCGTAAAACAACATAAAAACAACGAAATTTTTTATTATTCGTTTTTTATTAATATTGCGTCTATTTGAACGATTTCAACGACCTAAAATTCTTGAAAATGCTTATTTTAGCAAAACAGCGTTTGAGCTTTATTCTGCGTTTTTAGCGTAAAACAGCATAAAAACGACGAAATTTTATTATTCGTTTTTTGTTTTTTATTGCGTCTATTTGGAACGGAATTTCAACGATCTAAAATGCTTGAAAATGCTTATTTTGCTTAAAACAGCACGTTTGCAGGCTTTTAATCTGCGTTTTAACGCGTAAAACAGCTTGCTAAAACGACGAATTTTTATTTATTATTCGTTTTATTAATAGTAGCTTCTATTTGAACGATTTCAACGATCTAAAATGCTTGAAAAATACTTATTTTAGCAAAACAGCACGTTTTGAGCTTTAATCTGCGTTTTAACGCGTAAAAACAACATAAAAACGACGAAATTTTTATTATTCGTTTTTTATTAATATGCTTCTATTTGAACGATTTCAACGATCTAAAAATGCTTCAAAATGCTTATTTTACAGCAAAACAGCGCGTTTGAGCTTTAATCTGCGTTTTAACGCGGTAAAACAGCATAAAACGACGAATTCTTTATTATTCGTTTTTTATTAATGTGCGTCTATTTGAACGATTTCAAAGATCTAAATGCTTGAAAATGCTTATTTTAGCAAAACAGCACGTTCTGAGCTTTAATCTGCGTTTTAACGCGTAAAACAACATAAAACGACGAATTTTTATTATTCGTTTTATTAATATTGCGTCTATTTAAACGATTTCAACGATCTAAAATGCTTGAGAAAATGCTTTATTTTAGCAAAACAGCACGTTTTGAGCTTTTAATCTGCGTTTTTAACGTAAAACAACATAAAACGGCAAAATTTTTATTATTCGTTTTATTATTATTGCGTCTATTTGAACGATTTCAACGATCTAAATGCTTGAAAATGATTATTTTGCCGAAACAGCACGTTTGAGCTTTAATCTGCGTTTGAACGTAAAACGAAAGCATAAAACGACAGATTTTTTTATTATTCGTTTTTATTAATATTGCTTCTATTTGAACGATTTCAGCGATCTAAAATGCTTGAAAATGCTTATTTTTAGCAAAACAGCACGTTTTGAAGCTTTGTCTGCGTTTTAACGCGCGTAAAACAGCATAAAACGACAGAAATTTTTATTATTCGTTTTTATTAATATTGCGTCTATTTGAACGATTTCAACGATCTAAAAATATGCTTGAAAAATGCTTATTTTTAGCAAACAGCACGTTTTGAGCTTTAATCTGCGTTTAACGCGTAAAACAGCATAAAACGACGAAATTTTTATTATTCGTTTTTATTAATATTGCGTCTATTTAAGCGATTTCAACGACCTAAAATGCTTGAAAATGCTTCTTTTAGCAAAACAGCACGTTTTGAGCTTTAATCCCGTTTTTAACGCGTAAAACATAAAACGACGAATTTTTTATTATTCGTTTTTATTAATATTAAGCTTCTATTTGAACGATTTCCGGCGTCTAAATGCTTGAAAATGCTTATTTTGCAAAACAGCACGTTTGTGCTTTAATCTGCGTTTTAACGCGTAAAACAGCATAAAAGCGACAAATTTTATTATTCGTTTTTATTAATGTGCGTCTATTTGAACGATTTCCAGCGACCTAAAATTAGCGAAATGCTTATTTAGCAAAACAGCACGTTTTGGGCTTTATTCTGCGTTTTAACGCGTAAACAGCATAAAACGACGGGGTGCATTATTCGTTTTTATTTTTATTGCGCGTCTGTTTGAACAGCGATCACGTCTTGAAAATGCTTATTTTGGCAGCAAAACAGCACGTTTTGAGCTTTTTAATCTGCGTTTAACGCGTAAAACAGCTTGCTTAAAACGACGAATTTTTATTATTCGTTTTTATTAATATTGCTTCTATTTGAACGATTTCAACGATCTAAATGCTTGGCGTACTTATTTTAGCAAAACAGCACGTTTTGAGCTTTTAATCTGCGTTTTAACGCGTAAAACAACATAAAACGACGAAATTTTTATTATTCGTTTTTTATTAATATTGCTTCTATTTGAACGGTGATTTCCAACGATCTAAAATGCTTGAAAATGCTTATTTTAGCAAAACAGCACGTTTGAAGGCTTTAATCTACGTTTTACCGCGTAGGCGCGCCAAAACGACAATTTTTTTATTATTCGTTTTTTTTTGTTAATATTGCGTCTATTTGAACGATTTCAACGGTGATCACAAATGCTTAAGAAAATGCTTGTTACAGCAAAACAGCACGTTCACAGGCTTTAATCTGCGTTTTTAACGCGTAAAACATATAAAACGGCGAATTTTTATTCGTTTTATTAATGTGCACGTCTATTTAAACGATTTCAACGATCTAAAAATGCTTAGAAAGCATTTAGCAAAACAACACGTTTGAGCTTTTAATCTGCGTTTTAACGCGTAAAACAACATAAAACGACAGGGGTTTGGTTGTTGTTTGGTTAACGTTTTGGCGGTCGCGAAGATTGGCGGGAGATACTTATTTAGCAAAACAGCACGTTCTGAAACTTTAATCTGCGTTTAACGCGTAAACAACATAAAAACGACAGATTTAGCTATTCGTTTTTTATTAATATATACGCGTAAAACAGCGCAAAACGACAAAATTTTTATTATTCGTTTTTTATTATTATTGCGATCTATTTGAACGATTTCAACGATCTAAAATGCTTAGAAATGATTATTTTAGCAGCAAAACAGCACGTTTGAGGCTTTAATCTGCGTTTGAACGCGTAAAACAGCATAAAACGACGAATTTTTTATTCAGCACACCGTTTTTATTAATATTTGCTTCTATTTGAAAGACGATTTCAACGATCTAAAATCTTGAAAATGCTTATTTTAGCAAAACAGCACGTTTGCAGGCTTTAATCTGCGTTTTAACGCGTAAAACATAAAACGACAGGAAATTTTTATTATTCGTTTTTATTAATATTGCGTCTATTTGAGACGATTTCAACGATCTAAAATGCTTGAAAATGCTTATTTTAGCAAAACAGCACGTTTGAGCTTTAATCTGCGTTTAACGCGTAAAGAGCAACACAAAAGCATGAAATTTACTTTATTATTCGTTTTTTGGTATGTTAGCGTCATTTAAACGATTTCAACGACCTAAATGCTTGAAAATGCTTCTTTTAACCAAAACAGCACGTTTTGAGGCTTTAATCTGCGTTTAACGCGTAAAAACAGCATAAAACGACGAATTTTATTATTCGTTTTTATTAATATTGCTTCTATTTGAACAGTTTCAACGATCTAAAATGCTTGAAAATGCTTATTTTAGCAAAACAGCACGTTTAGACCTTTAATCTGCGTTTTAACGCGTAAAACAGCATAAAACGACGAAATTTTGATTATTCGTTTTTATTAATGTGCTTCTATTTGAACGATTTCAACGATCTAAAATGCTTGAAATGCTTATTTTAGCAGCAAAACAGCACGTTTTGAGCTTTAATCTGCGTTTTAACGTAAAAACAGCATAAAACGACGAATTTTTGTTATTCGTTTTTTTATTAATATTGCGCCTATTTGAACGATTTAAGCGATCAACAGCAAAACAGCGCGTTGCGGGCACAATCTGCGTTTAACGCGTAAAAGACTAGCATAAAACGACAGATTTTTATTATTCGTTTTATTAATATTGCTATTTGAACGATTTTAACGATCTAAAATGCTTGAAAATGCTTATTTTAGCAAAACAGCACGTTTGAGCTTTAAATCTGCGTTTTTAACGCGTAGGCAATACAAAACGACAGGGTACATTCGTTTTTTATTAATATTGCGTCTATTTGAACAATTTCAACGATCATAAAATGGCAGAAAATGCTTATTTTAGCAAAACAGCACGTTTTGAGCTTTAATCTGCGTTTTTAACGCGTAAAACAACTATAAAAACAACGAAATTTTTATTCTTCGTTTTTATTAATATTGCGTCTATTTTGCACGTTTTAAACGATCTAAAATGCTTGAAAATGCTTTACATTTTAGCAAAGCAGCACGTTTTGAGCTTTAATCTGCGTTTTAACGCGTAAGCATATAAAACGACGAATTTTTCATTCATTCGTTTTTATTAATAAATTTGCTTCTATTTGAGCAGGTTTCAGCGTCTAAGTAGCGAAAATGCTTATTTTGTAAAACAGCACGTTTTGAGCATTTGCCGTTTTGCTGCGTAAAAGGCAACATAAAAACGACGAAATTTTTATTATTCGTTTTTATTAATATTGCGTCTATTTGAACGTTTTTCAGCGTCTAAAATGCCTGAAAATGCTTGAAACATACAAGGCAGCACGTTTTGAGCTTTTAATCTGCATTTTAACGCGTAAAACAGCATAAAACGACGAAATTTTTTATTATTCGTTTTATTAATATTGCTTCTATTTGAACGATTTCAACGATCTAAATGCTTGAAATGCTTGTTTTAGCAAAAACAGCACGTTTGAGCTTTAATCTGCGTTTTAACGCGTAAAACGACTTGAAAGCAAAACGACGAAATTTTTATTATTCGTTTTATTAGTATTTGCGTCTATTTGAACGATTTCAGCGATCTAAAGATGCTTTTGAAAATGCTTATTTTGGCAGGCAGCGTTTGAGCTTTAATCTGCACGTTTTAACGCGTAAGCAACATAAAACGACGAATTTTTATTATTCGTTTTTATTAATATTGCTTCTATTTAGCAGGCGATTTCAACGATCTAAAATGTGAAAATGCTTATTTTAGCAAAACAGCACGTTTTTGAGCTTTAATCTGCGTTTTAACGCGTAAAACAGCTTTAAAACGACGAAATTTTATTACTCGTTTTTATTAATGTGCGTCTATTTGAACGATTTCAGCGATCTAAAATGCTTGAAAATGCTTATTTTAGCAAAACAGCGCGATTACGAGCTTTAATCTGCGTTTTAACGCGTAAACAGCATAAAACGACGAATTTTTTTATTATTCGTTTTATTAATATACGCGTAAGACAGCGCAAAACGACGAAATTTTTATTATTCGTTTTTATTATTGTTGCACGTCTATTTGAACAATTTCAATCTAAAATGCTTGAAAATGATTATTTTAGCAAAACAGCACGTTTTGCGAGCTTTAATCTGCGTTTGAACGCGTAAAACAACATAAAACGACGAATTTTTTGTATTCGTTTTTTATTAATATTGCTTCTATTTGAACGATTTCAACGATCCTAAAATGCGAAAATGCTTATTTAGCAAAACAGCACGTTTAGCTTTTCTGCGTTTTACGCGTAAAGAGCTAAAAGTTTAGGTACACTAAAATTTTTTATTCTTTTTTAGTTTATTTGCTTAAAGCTTTTCCAAAAAATTTGGGGCTTAATTGCTTTTACGTAAAACAGCATAGCTTTAATCTCGTTTTAATAAAACAGCATAAAACTACAATTTTTTATTATTAAATTCTTAAATGCATTTGGAAACAGCGATTAAAATTTAAAGATTTAGCGTAAAAACAAACGTTTATTTTAATCTGCGTTTTAATAACAGCTAAAACGACAAGTAAATTTTTAAATTGCTTTTTTAAAACAACTTGCTCTTTAATTCTCGTTTTAATAAAAAATTTTTATAAAACGCGTTTTTGGTTTAAATTGCTTTTTAACGTTAACGACCTAAAATGCGAAATGTTTTTTACAAAACAGTTTTATTTTTCTTTTAACGCGTTTAAGCGATAAAAGCTTTTAATTTTTTAAAATTTCTATTTAAGCATTTATTAAAATGCTTGAAAGCTAAAGCAAAATTTTGAATTTTATTGTTTGCTAAACAGTTTAAATCGATTTAATATTGTTATTTTACCCAAAAGGTTTTATTATTTTTAGGGAAAATCTTATTTGCAAACAGCATTTTTGATTATCTTTTTTATTAAATTACTTTGAACTTTTTACCCTTAAAATGTTAAAGCTCTTTTAAGGTTTTAGCTTTAATGCTTGAACTGTTAAAAACCAAAAGCGAATTTTGATTAATTCTTTTTAGCTAAATACGTCTTAAGATTTTACGTATATTTTAAAATCTTTTTTAACGTTTAACGATTTAAATTCGTTTTAAATCGTTTGGTTAATCTTTTAGCGTAAAATAGAAAATTTATATTTTTTTATAATTTTTATTTGAACGTTTAACGTCTAAATTTAAAGTTATTTGAAAAGGACGTTTTGAGAAAATCGTTTGATAATAGTTATGTAAAAAAACAACGTATTTTTTTTTGCTTTTTAACCGTTCAGAAAAAATTTTTGTAATTTTTATTTTCATAACGATTTTGAAATCTGCGATGCAATTTTAAAACAGCAAAAACAGATTTTTATTTTTTTTTTATTAATGCTAAATAAATTTAACATTCGTTTTAATACTTGTTTTATAAAGATTTACTATTATCGCGTTTAACGCGTACTTAAAAGCAAAAACACGTTTTAGCTTTTTTTTTTTTAAACGTTATTTTCCTATTTGAACGATCAATTTTTAATGCGTTTTATTTTACCTTAACGATTTCGCGATCTAAATTAAATTTTTTTAAGCAAAAAGAAATACTTATTTTAAATTCTGCGTTTTAATTAGCCTAAAACGAATTTAATTTATTTAAATTTTTTTAAAAATTAATTTAAAAATGCTTATTAGTAAACAGAACATTTAAATTGTTTTAATTCGTCTTTAAAATCCTATTTAAGTTGATTTTTAATTTGATTATTGTTTAGCAATACGCTTAAATAAATTTTGAAAATGCTTTTTTAAAAGCACTTTAGCGATTTTAACCGTAAATTTATTTTTTAAATTTTTTATTGAATTTTTTTAAATAGGCTATTTTTTTAAATCTGTAAAATGCTTATTTAAAACACTTTAGCTTTAAATCTTTTTTCGCAAAACTTTACGCAATTTTTTTTATTGTTTTATTTTATTAGCTCATTTAACTTTATCAACGTAAACTCTTAAAATCAATTCTAAAAGGGTTTTGAAGTTTATTAAAAAAAGTAAAATCGCGATTTGGGTAAACATTTAAACTGACTATTAACTTTTTTATCGTTTAAATGTTAACTTTAAAAGAAAATTATTTTATAAATTTTTTTTAACGCGAAAACCTAAAAAGATTTTACGAAATTCTTTTTTTATAATTCATTTTGAACGTTAACGTCTAAATGGAAAATGCTTATTTTTAGCAAAACAGCACGTTTTAGCTTTAATCTGCGTTTTAACGCGTAAAACAGCATAAAACGACATTTTTATTTTTTTTTTTATTTAATATTCTTTAAAACGTTGAAATGTTGTCGATTTAAACCAAATATGGTTTTTAAAGCAAACCTAAAACGAATTATTTGTTTTTAATTTTTTTGACGATTTAATAAAGGAAAATGTTATTTTAAAACGTTTGCTTTTGCGTTTAACGGAAAAATAAAACAAATTTTTTTTTCGTTTTTTTATTTTCAAAA
>NW_027045964.1:0-38670 GCF_025399875.1 Dalotia coriaria | reverse complement strand
CAAAACGTGCTGTTTTGCTAAAATAATCATTTTCAAGCATTTTAGATCGTTGAAATCGTTCAAATTGACGCAATATTAATAAAAACGAATAATAAAAAATTTCGTCGTTTTTATGCTGTTTCACGCGTTAAAACGCAGTTTAAAACTCAAAACGTGCTGTTTTGCTAAAATAAGCATTTTCAAGCATTTTAGATCGTTGAAATCGTTCAAATAAAAACAATATTAATAAAAACGAATAATAAAAATTCGTCGTTTTATGCTGTTTACGCGTTAAAACCCCGATTAAAGCTCAAAACGTGCTGTTTTGCTAAAATAATCATTTTCAATCATTTTAGATCGTTGAAATCGTTCAAATAGACGCAATATTAATAAAAACGAATATTAAAAATTTCATCGTTTTTATGCTTTTTTACGCGTTAAAACGCAGATTAAACTCAAAACGTGCTGTTTGCTAAAATAAGCATTTCAAGCATTTTAGATCGTTGAAATCGTTCAAATAGACGCAATATTATTAAAAACGAATAATAAAAATTTCGTCGTTTTATGCTGTTTTTACGCGTTAAAACGCAGATTAAAACTCAAAACGTGCTGTTTTGCTAAAATAAGCATTTTCAAGCATTTTTAGATCGTTGAAATCGTTCAAATAGAAGCAATTAATAAAACGAATAATAAAAATTCGTCTTTTTTATGCTGTTTTACGCGTTAAAACGCAGATTAAAGCTCAAAACGTGCTGTTTTGCTAAAATAATCATTTTCAAGCATTTTAGATCGTTGAAATCGTTCAAATAGACGCAATATTAATAAAAAACGAATAATAAAAATTTCATGTTTTTATGCTGTTTTACGCGTTAAAACGCAGATTAAAGCTCAAAAGTGCTGTTTGCTAAAATAAGCATTTTCAAGCATTTTAGATCGTTGAAATCGTTCAAATAGAAGCAATATTAATAAAACGAATAATAAAAAATTCGTCGTTTTATGCTGTTTTACGCGTTAAAACGCAGATTAAAAGCTCAAAACGTGCTGTTTTGCTAAAATAAGTCATTTTCAAGCATTTTAGATCGTTGAAATCGTTCAAATAGAAGCAATATTAATAAAAAACGAATAATAAAAAATTTCATGTCGTTTTTATGCTGTTTTACGCGTTAAAACGCAGATTAAAGCTCAAAACGTGCTGTTTTGCTAAAATAATCATTTTCAAGCATTTTAGATCGTTGAAATCGTTCAAATAGAAGCAATATTAATAAAAACGAATAATAAAAATTCGTCGTTTTTATGCTGTTTACGCGTTAAAACGCAGATTAAAGCTCAAAACGTGCTGTTTGCTAAAAATAAGCATTTTCAAGCATTTTAGATCGTTGAAATCGTTCAAATAGAGCAATATAATAAAAAACGAATAATAAAAATTCGTCGTTTTTATGTTGTTTTACGCGTTAAACGCAGATTAAAGCTCAAAACGTGCTGTTTTGCTAAAATAATCATTTTCAAGCATTTTAGATGTTGAAATCGTTTAAATAGACGCAATATTAATAAAAACGAAAATAAAAATTTCGTCGTTTTATGTGTTTTACGCGTTAAAACGCAGATTAAAAGCTCAAAACGTGCTGTTTTGCTAAAATAAGCATTTTAAGCATTTTAGATCGTTGAAATCTGTTCAAATAAAGCAATATTAATAAAAAACGAATAATAAAAAATTCGTCGTTTTATGCTGTTTTACGCGTTAAAACGCAGGTTAAAAGCTCAAACGTGCTGTTTTGCTAAAATAATCATTTTCAAGCATTTTAGATCGTTGAAATCGTTCAAATAGACGCAATATTAATAAAAACGAATAATAAAAATTTCGTCGTTTTATGCTGTTTTACGCGTTAAAAACGCAGATTAAAGCTCAAAACGTGCTGTTTTGCTAAAATAAGCATTTTAAGCTTTTTTGATCGTTGAAATCGTTCAAATAAAAGCAATATTAATAAAAACGAATAATAAAAATTCGTCGTTTTATGCTGTTTTACGCGTTAAAACGCAGTTTAAAAAGCTCAAAACGTGCTTTTTTGCTAAAATAATCATTTTCAAGCTTTTTTAGATCGTTGAAATCGTTTCAAAAAACGAAATATTAATAAAAACGAATAATAAAAATTTGTCTTTTTTATGCTGTTTCACGTTAAAACGCAGATTAAAGCTCAAAACGTGCTGTTTTGCTAAAATAAGCATTTTCGCATTTTGGTCGTTGAAATCGTTCAAATAGAACAATATTAATAAAAACGAATAAAAAAAAATTCGTCGTTTTAAGCTGTTTTACGCGTTAAAACGCAGATTAAAGCTAAAAACGTGCTGTTTTGCTAAAATAATCATTATCAAGCATTTTAGATCGTTGAAATCGTTCAAATAGACGCAATATTAATAAAAACTAATAATAAAAATTTCGTCGTTTTATGCTGTTTTACGCGTTAAAACGCAGATTAAAAGCTCAAAACGTGCTGTTTTGCTAAAATAAGCATTTTCGCTTTTTTAGATCGTTGAAATCGTTCAAATAGAAGCAATATTAATAAAACGAATAATAAAAATTCGTCGTTTTATGCTGTTTTACGCGTTAAAATGCAGATTAAAGCTCAAAACGTGCTTTTTTGCTAAAATAATCATTTTCAAGCATTTTAGATCGTTGAAATCGTTCAAATAGACACAATATTAATAAAAACAATAATAAAAATTTCGTCGTTTTATGCTGTTTTACGCTTTAAAAACGCAGATTAAAGCTCAAAACGTGCTGTTTTGCTAAAATAAGCATTTTCAAGCATTTTGATCGTTGAAATCGTTCAAATAGAAGAATATTAATAAAAACGAATAATAAAAAATTCGTCGTTTTTATGCTGTTTTACGCGTTAAAACGCAGATTAAAAGCTCAAAACGTGCTGTTTTGCTAAAAATAATCATTTTCAAGCTTTTTAGATCGTTGAAATCGTTCAAATAGACGCAATATTAATAAAAACAAATAATAAAAATTCGTCTTTTTTATGCTGTTTTACGCGTTAAAACGCATATTAAACTCAAAAGGGCTGTTTTCTAAAATAAGCATTTTCAAGCATTTTAGATCATTGAAATCGTTCAAATAGAAGCTAAATAAAAACAATAAAAAAATTCGTCTTTTTTATGCTGTTTTACGCGTTAAAACGCATATTAAAGCTCAAAACGTGCTGTTTTGCTAAAATAATCATTTTCAAGCATTTTAGATCGTTGAAATCGTTCAAAAGAAGCAATATTAATAAAAACGAATAATAAAAATTCGTCGTTTTTATGCTGTTTTACGCGTTAAAACGCAGATTAAAGCTCAAAACGTGCTGTTTTGCTAAAATAATCATTTTCAAGCATTTTAGATCGTTGAAATGGTTCAAAAGACGCAATATTAAAAAAAACAAATAAAAAAAATTTTCCCGTCTTTTTTATGCTGTTTTGCGCTTTAAAAAACGCAGATTAAAGCTAAAAAACGTGCTGTTTTGTTTAAAATAAGCTTTTTTCAAGCTTTTTTAGATCGTTGAAATTTTTAAAATAAAGGCCTTAAAAAAAAGCAATAAAAAAAAATTCGTCGTTTTTATGCTGTTTTTCCCTTTAAAAACGCAGTTTAAAAACTAAAAAGGGCTGTTTTGCTAAAATAATCATTTTCAAGCATTTTGGTCTTTTGGAAAACGTTCAAATAGACGCAATATTAATAAAAAACGAAATATTAAAAATTTATCTTTTTTATGCTTTTTTCCGCTTTAAAAAACGCAGATTAAAGCTAAAAAACGGCTTGTTTTGTTTAAAAAAAGGCATTTTCGCATTTTTAGACGGGGGAAACCGTTAAAAAGGGAAGCAAATATTAAAAAAAACGAATAATAAAAAAATCGTTTTTATGTTTTTTTACGCGTTAAAACGCAGTTTAAAACCAAAAAACGTGTTTTCTTTTTTCAAAATAATCTTTTTCAAGCATTTTAGATCGTTGGTCGTTGAAATAGAGGGCAATATTAAAAAAAAACGAATAAAAAAAATTTTCCTTTTTTTGGCCTTTTAAACCCCAAAAACTTTGGCTAAAATAAGATTTTCAAGCATTTTAGACCGTTAAAATCGTTTCAAATAGAAGCAAGATTAATAAAAAACGAATAATAAAAATTGTCTTTTTAAAAGGTTTTACGCTTTAAAAAACGAGATTAAAGCTCAAAACGTCCCTTTTTTTGCTAAAATAATATTTTCAAGAAAATTTTAGATCGTTGAAATCTTTCCCCAAATAGAGGGCAAATTTAAAAAAAAACGAAAAAAAAAATTTTGTCTTTTTTATGTTGTTTTAGGGTTAAAACGAGATTAAAGCTAAAAACGTGCTGTTTTGCAAAAAATAAGCATTTTCAAGCTTTTTTAGATCGTTGAAACCCCGTTCAAATAGAAAAATATTAAAAAAAAAAGAATAAAAAAAAATTCGTCTTTTTTATCCCTGTTTTACGCGTTAAAACGCAGTTTAAAAAGCTCAAAAGGGCGGCTAAAATAATCATTTTCAAGCAAGATGGGTTGAAATCGTTGAATAGACGAAAATTTTAAAAAAAAAACGAATAATAAAAATTTCATTTTTTTTAAGTTTTTTTTACGCTTTAAAAACGCAGAAAAAAAGCTAAAAATGTGCTGTTCGCAAAAAATAAGCATTTTCGCAATTTTAGATCTTTGGGAAATCGTTCAAATAAAAGCAAGTTTTTCCCAAAAACGAATAATAAAAATTCGTCGTTTTTATGCTGTTTTACGCTTTAAAAACGAGTTTAAAAAGCTCAAAACGAATTGTTTTGCAAAAAATAATCTTTTTCAAGCATTTTAGATCGTTGAAATCGTTCAAATAGACGCAATATTAATAAAAACGAATAATAAAAATTTCGCCGTTTTTATGCTGTTTTACGCGTTAAAACGCGGGATTAAAGCTAAAAACGTGCTGTTTTGCTAAAATAAGCATTTTCAAGCATTTTAGATCGGGGAAATCGTTCAAATAGAAACAATATATAAAAAACGAATAAAAAAAAATTCGTCGTTTTTATGCTGTTTTACGCGTTAAAACGCAGATTAAAGCTCAAAACGTGCTGTTTTGCTAAAATAACATTTTCGGGCATTTTAGATCGTTGAAATCGTTCAAATAGACGCAATATTAAAAAAAAAACGAAAAATTTAAATTTCATTGTTTTATGCTTTTTTACGCGTTAAAACGCAGTTTAAAAAGCCCCAAAATGTGCTGTTCTGCTAAAATAAGCATTTTCAAGCATTTTAGATCAAGCGAAATCCCTTAAAAATAAAAGGGCAAATTTTAATAAAAACGAATAATAAAAATTGTCTTTTTTATGCTGTTTTACGGGGTTAAAACGCAGTTTAAAAAGCTCAAAACGTCCCTGTTTTGCTAAAATAAGCATTTTCAAGCTTTTTGATCGTTGAAATCTTTCCCCAAAAGGGCAAAAATTAAAAAAAACGAATAAAAAAAAAAATCGTCTTTTTTATGTTGTTTTACGCGTTAAAACGCGGGTTTAAAAACCCTTCAAAACGTGCTTTTTTTTTTTAAAAAAATTTTTAAATTTTTTTTTAAAAAAAACAAAAAAAAAAAAAAATTTTTTAAATTTTTTTTTTTAAAAAAAACCAAAAAAAAAAAAAAATTTTTCCCCTTTTAATTTAAAAAAAAAAAAAAAAAAATTTTAAAAACCTTTTTTTTTTTTTTTTTTTTTTTTAAAAAAAAGGAAAAAAAATTAAAAATTTTTTTTTTAAAAAAAATTTTCAAAAACCAAATTTAAAAAAAAAAAAAAATTTTTTTTTTAAAAAAAAAAATTTTTTTTGCCCCCCCCCCAAAAAAAAAAGGTTTTTTCCCCCTTTTTTTTAAAATTTTTAAAAAAAATTTAAAAAAAAAATAAAAAAAAAAATTTTTTTTTTTAAAAAAAATTTTTAAAATTAAAACCCCTTTTTAAAAAAAAGGTTTTTTGCAAAAAAATTTTAAACCTTTTAAAAGGGTTTAAAAAAAAGGAAAAAAAAAAAAAAAATTTTTTTTTTTAAACCCCGGTTTGGAAAAAGGGAAAAAAAAAAATTTTTTTTTTAAAAGGTTTTTTTCCCCCGGGGGAAAAAAATTTCAAATAAAAAAAAAAAAAAAATTTTTTTTTTTTTTTCCCCAAAAAAAAAAAAAAACCCCCGGGTTTTAAAAAAAATTTTTAATTTTTTAAATCGTTAAATGGAAAAATTTTTAAAAAAAAAAAAATTTTTTTTCCCGTTTTTTTTTTGGGTTAAAAAAAAAATTTTTTAAAAATTTTTTAAAAAATTTTTGGGTTTTCGTTTAAATTTAAAATGGCCAAAAAAAAAAAAAAAAAACCCGTTTTTTTTTTTGGGTTTTGGGGGAAAAAAAAAAAAAAAAATTTTTTTTGGGTTTTAAAAAAAAAAAACCTTTTTAAAAAAACCAATAAAAAAAATTTCCTTTTTTATTTTTTTAAAACGCAGATTAAAGCTCCCCCCTTTTTTTAAAAAAATTTTTAAATTTTTTTAAAGGGGGGAAAAAAAAAAAAAAAAAAAAATTTCCTTTTTTTTTTTTGGGGAAAACCTTAAAAAAAAATTTTTTTAAAAAAAATTTTTAAATTTTAGATCGTTGAAATCGTTCAAATAGAAACAATATTAATAAAAAACCAATAATAAAATTCGTCGTTTTTATGCTGTTTTACGCGTTAAGAAACGCAGATTAAACTCAAAACGTGCTGTTTTGCTAAAATAATCATTTTCAAAGAAGCATTTTTAGATCGTTGGAAATCGTTCGAATGAGCGCAATATTATTAATAAAAACGAATAATAAAAATTTCATTTGTTTTTATGCTGTTTTGCGCGTTAAAACGCAGATTAAAGCTCAAAATGTGCTGTTCTGCTTTAAAATAAGCATTTTCAGAAGCATTTTTGAATCGTTGAAATCGTTAAAATAGAAGCAAGATTAATAAAAACGAATAGCCAAAAAATTCGTCGTTTTATACTTTTGTTTTGCACGCGCGTTAAACGCAGATTAAAAGCTCAAAACGTACTGTTTTGCTAAAATAATCATTTTCAAGCATTTTAGATCGTTGAAATCGTTCCGACGGGCGCAATATTGACAAAAAGCGAATAATAAAAAATTTCGTCGTTTTATGCTGTTTTGCATAGCAAAACGCAGATTAAAAGCTCAAAACGTGCTGTTTTGCTAAAATACCAGCATTTCAAGCATTTTAGATCGTTTGAAATCCCGTTCAAATAGAAGCAATATTAATAAAAACGAATAATAAAAATTCGTCGTTTTTTATGCTTTTGTTTACGCGTTAAAACGCAGATTAAAACTCAAAACGATGCGGATTTTGCTAAAATAATCATTTTCAAGCATTTTTGAATCGTTGAAATCGTTCAAATAGACGCAATAAAAACGAATAATAAAAATTTCATTTGCTTTTATGCTTTTGTTTTACGCGTTAAAACGCAGATTAAAACTCAAAATGTGCTGTTCTGCTAAAATAAGCATTTTCAAGCATTTTTAAGATCGTTGAAATCGTTCAAATAGAAACAAGATTAATACGAAAACGAATAATAAAAAATTCGTCGTTTTTATGCTGTTTACGCGTTAAAACGCAGATTAAAGCTCAAACGTGCTGTTTTATAAAATAATCATTTTCGTAGATGGTTGAAATCGTTTTAAATAGACGCAATATTAATAAAGAAAAATAAAAAAGTACGTCGTTTTATGCTGTTTTACGCGTTAAAACACAGATTAAAAACTCAAAAACGTGCTGTTTTTGATAAAATAGCATTTTCAGCATTTTAGATCGTTGAAATCACGTTTCAAATAAAGCAATATTAATAAAAACGAATAATAAAATTCGTCGTTTTTATGTTGATTTACGCGTTAAAACGCAGATTAAAAGCTCCAAAACGTGCTTTGTTGTGCTATAATAATCATTTCAAGCATTATAGATCGTTGGAAATCCTCGTTCAAAATAGACGCAATATTAATAAAACGAATAATAAAATTTCGTCGTTTTTATGCTGTTTACGCGTTAAAACGCAGATTAAAGCTCAAAACGTGCTGTTTTTGCTAAAATAACATTTTCAAGCATTTTGCGTCGTTGAAATCGTTCAAATAGAAGCAATATTAATAAAAACGAATAATAAAAAATTCGTCGTTTTTATGCTGTTTTACGCGTTAAAATGCGTTGAGTTTTGCGGTAGCGACAAATAATCGCATTTTCAAGCATTTTAGATCGTTGAAATCGTTCAAATAGACACAATATTAATAAAAACGAATAATAAAAATTTCGTCGTTTTATGCTGTTTTACGCGTTAAAACGCAGATTAAAAGCTCAAACGTGCTGTTTGCTAAAATAAACATTTTCAAGCATTTTTAGATCGTTGAAATCACGTTCAAATAGAAGCAATATTAATAAAAACGAATAATAAAAATTCGTCGTTTTATGCTGTTTTTACGCGTTAAAACGCAGTTAAAGCTCAAAACGTGCTGTTTTGCTAAAATAATCATTTTTCAAGCATTTTAGATCGTTGAAATCGTTCAAATAGACGCAATATTAATAAAAACGAATAATACTTCGTCGTTTTTTATGCTGTTTTACGCGTTAAAACGCAGATTAAAAGCTCAAAACGTGCTGTTTTGCTAAAATAAACATTTTCAGAAGAAGCATTTTTGGGTCGTTGAAATCGTTTCAAAATAGAAGCAATATTAATAAAAACGAATAATAAAAATTAAAATACGTTTTGTGCTGTTTTACGCGTTAAAACGCAGATTAAAAAGCTCAAAACGTGCTGTTTTTCTTTAAAATAAATGCATTTTCAAAGAAGCATTTTAGATCGTTAGAATCGTTCAAATAGACGCAATAGTAATAAAAAACGAATAATAAAAAATTTCGTCAGTTTTTATGCTGTTTTACGCGTTAAAACGCAGATTAAAACTCAAAACGTGCTGTTTGCTAAAATAAAGCATTTTCAAGCATTTTTAGATCGTTGAAATCGTTCAAATAGAAGCAATATTAATAAAAAACGAATAATAATAAAAAATTCGTCGTTTTTATGCTGTTTTACACGCGTTAAAATGCAGATTAAAACTCAAAACGATGCTGTTTTGCTAAAATAATCATTTTCAACATTTTAGATCGTTGAAATCGTTCAAATAGACACAATATTAATAAAAACGAATAATAAAATTTCGTCGTTTTTATGCTGTTTACGCGATTTAAAACGCAGATTAAAACTCAAAACGTGCTGTTTTACTGGCAAAAGCATTTTTCAAAGCATTTTTTGATCGTTGAAATCGTTTAAAATAGAGAAGCAATATTATTAATAAAAACGAATAATAAAAATTCGTCGTTTTTTATGCTGTTTACGCGTTAAAACTGAATTAAACTCAAACGTGCTGTTTTGCTAAAATAATCATTTTCAAGCATTTTAGATCGTTGGAAATCGTTCAAATAGACGCAATATTAATAAAAACGAATAATAAAATTTCGTCGTTTTTTATGCTGTTTTACAAGTTAAAACGCAGATTAAAGCTCAAAACGTGCTGTTTGCTAAAATAGGCATTTTTCAAGCTTTTTTGATCGTTGAAATCGTTCAAATAGAAGCAATATTAATAAAAACGAATAATAAAAAATTCGTCTTTTTTATGCTGTTTTACGCGTTAAAACGCAGTTTAAAAACTCAAAACGTGCTGTTTTGCTAAAATAATCATTTTCAAGCATTTTAGATCGGTTGAAATCGTTCAAATAGACGCAATATTAATAAAAACGAATAAAAAAAATTTCGTCGTTTTTATGCTGTTTTTACGGGGTTAAAACGCAGATTAAAGCTCAAAACGTGCTGTTTTGCTAAAATAAGCATTTTCAAGCATTTTTAGATCGTTGAAATCGTTCAAATAGAAGCAATATTAATAAACAATAATAAAAATTCGTCGTTTTTATGCTGTTTTACGCGTTAAAACGCAGATTAAAGCTCAAAACGTCTTTTTTCTAAAATAATCATTTTCAAGCATTTTTAGATCGTTGAAATCTTTCCCAAATAGACGCAATATTAATAAAAACGAATAATAAAAATTTCGTTTGTTTTTATGCTGTTTTACTTGTTAAAACGCAGATTAAAACTCAAAACGTGCTGTTTTGCTAAAATAAGCATTTTCAAGCATTTTAGATCGTTGAAATCGTTCAAATAGAAGCAATATTAATAAAAACGAATAATAAAAATTCGTCGTTTTTATGCTGTTTTACGCGTTAAAACGCAGATTAAACTCAAAACGTGCTGTTTTGCTAAAATAAGCATTTTCAAGCATTTTAGATCGTTGAAATCGTTCAAATAGACGCAATTTTAAAAAAAACGAATATAAAATTTCGTCGTTTTAACTGTTTTTACGCGTTAAACGCAGATTAAAGCTCAAAACGTGCTGTTTCGCTAAAATAATCTTTTCAAGCATTTAGATCGTTGAAATCGTTCAAATAGACGCATATTAATAAAAACGAATAATAAATTTCGTGTTTTTATGTGTTTACGCGTTAAAACGGATTAAAAGCTCAAAACGTGCTGTTTTGCTAAAAAACATTTTCAAGCATTTTAGATCGTTGAAATCGTTCAAATAGAGCAATATTAATAAAACAAATAAAAAATTCGTCGTTTTTATGCTGTTTTACGCGTTAAAAAAATTAAAAGCTCAAAATAATTTTTCAAATTAATCTTGATTTCGTTCATTGAATATTAAAAAAAATAAAATTTATAAAACGATATAAAATTTAACGCGTTTACTTTTTGCATAAAACATTTAAAGCTAAAATGTGTTTGTAAAATAAAGCATTTAAAACGAATATTAAAAATCGTTTAAATGCATTTATAAAACGATTAAAAATTCGTGTTTTATGCTAATAATCGTTAAGCAATTAAGCTAAACGTTATGTAATATAAAATAAAAATTTCAAATTTTAGATCGTTAAAATCGTTCAAATAGAAGCAATATTAATAAAACGAATAATAAATAAATTCGTTGCGTTTTTAAATATTTACGTTTAAATTTAGATTAAACTCAAAACGTAGCTTTTGCTAAAGAATAATCATTTTCAGCATTTTTGATGTTGTAAATCGTTCAAATAGACGCAATATTAATAAAAACGAATAATAAAAAGTTTTCGTTTTTAATAAGCTGTTTTACGCGTTAAAACGCAGATTAACTCAAAACGTAGCTGTTTTCTAAAATAACATTTTCAAGCATTTTTAGATCGTTGAAATCGTTCAAATACGAGACTTAATAGAAAACGAATAATAAAAATTAGTTTTTATGCTTTTACGCGTTAAAACGCAGATTAAACTCAAAACGTGCTGTTTTGCTAAAATAATACATTTTCAAGCATTTTTAGATCTTTGAAGATTTCAAAAGACGCAATATTGATAAAAACGTAATAAAAAATTCGTCGTTTTTATGCTTTTTATCGCTTAAAACGCAGATTAAAGCTCAAAACTTAAGTTTTGCTAAAATAATCATTTTCAAGCATTTTAGATCGTTGAAATACGTTCAAATAGCGCAATAGTAATAAACGAATTATAAGATTTCTGCTTTTAATGCTTGATTTACGCGTTAAAACGCAAGATTAAAGAACTCAAAAATTGCTGTTTTTGCTAAAATAAGCATTTCAAAGCATTTTAATCGTTAAAATCGTTCAAATAGAAGCAATAATTAATAAAACGATAATAAAAATTCGTCGTTTTATCTGTTTTACGGCATTAAAACGCACGATTAAAACTAAAACGTGCTGTTTTTGCTAAAATAATCATTTTCAAGCATTTTAATCGTTGAAATCGTTAAATAAGCATTTTAGCATTAAAAACGTAAAATTTAATTTCGTGATTATTAATAATACGATTAAAACGCAGATTAAAGCTCAAAACGTGCTGTTTTGCAAAATAAACATTTCAAGCATTTTGAATCGTTGAAATCGTTCAAATAGAAGCAATATTAATTTAAAAACGAATATAAAAATACGTCGTATTATGCTGTTTTATCGCGTTAAACGCAGATTAAACTCAAAACGTCTGTTTTGCTAAAATAATCATTTTTCAAGCTAAATTTTAGATTTGAAATTGATTCAAATAGACGCAATATTAATAAAAACGAATAATAAAAATTTCGTCGTTTTATGCTGTTTTACGCGTTAAAACGCAGATTAAAGCTCAAAACGTGCTGTTTTGCTAAAATAACATTTTCAAGCATTTTAGATCGTTGAAATCGTTCAAATAGACGCAATATTAATAAAAACGTATAATAAAAATTCGTCGTTTTTATGCTGTTTTACGCGTTAAAACGCAGATTAAAGCTCAAAACGTGCTGTTTTGCTAAAATAATCATTTTCAAGCATTTTAGATCGTTGAAATCGTTCAAATAGACGCAATATTAATAAAAACGAATAATAAAAATTTCGTCGTTTTTATGCTGTTTTACGCGTTAAAACGCAGATTAAAGCTCAAAACGTGCGGTTTTGCTAAAATAATCATTTTCTCAAGCTTTTAGATCGTTGAAATCTTCAAATAGCACATAATTTAAAAGAACGAATAAAAATTTCCGATTTTATTCTGTTTTAGCGTTAAAACGCAGATAAAAGCTCAAAACGTGCTTTTTGCTAAAATAAGCATTTTCAAGCATTTTAGATCGTTGAAATCGTTCAAATAGAAGCAATATAGATAAAAACGAATAAAAAAATTCGTCTATTTATGCTGTTTTACGCGTTAAACGCGATTAAAAGCTCAAACGTGCTGTTTTGCTAAAAAATCATTTTCAAGCTTTCTTTAGATCGTTGAAATCGTTCAAATACGCAATATTAATAAAAACGAATATATAAAATTTCGTCGTTTTTATGCTTTTTACGCGTTAAAACGCAGATTAAAGCTCAAGACGTGCTGTTTTGCTAAAATAAGCATTTTCAAGCATTTAAGATCGTTGAAATCGTTCAATAGAAGCAATATTAATAAAAACGAATAATAAAAATTCGTCGTTTTGCGTTTTAACGCGTTAAAACCAGATTAAAGCTCAAAACGTGCTGTTTTGCTAAAAATAAAGCATTTTCAAGCATTTTAGATCGTTGAAATCGTTCAAATAGAAGCAATATTGATAAAAACGAATAATAAAAATTCGTCGTTTTAATGTTGTTTTACGCGTTAAAACGATTAAAAGCTCAAAACGAGCTGTTTTTAAAATAATCATTTTCAAGCATTTTAGATCGTTGAAATCGTTCAAATAGACGCAATATTAATAAAAACGAATTATAAAATTTGTTGTTTTATGCTGTTTTACGCGTTAAAACGCAGATTAAAGTCAAAACGTGCTGTTTTTAAAATAAGCATTTTCAAGCATTTTAGATCGTTAAATCGTTTCAAATAGAAGCAATATTAATAAAAACGAATAATAAAATTGTCGTTTATACGTTTTACGGATTAAAACGCAATTAAACTCAAAACGTGCTTTTTTGTTAAAATAATCATTTTCAAAGCATTTTAGACGTTGAAAAATTTTCAAATAGATCGTAATATTAATAAAAACGAAATAAAAATTCTGTTTTAAAGCTGTATTTACGCGTTAAAACGCAGATTAAAGCTTCAAAACGTCTGTTTTAAGCTAAAATAAGCATTTTCAAGCATTAGATCGTTGAAATCGTTCAAATAGAAGCAATATTAATAAAAACGAATAATATAAAATGCGTTTTATGCTGTTTTAGCGTTAAAACGTAGATTAAAGCTCAAAACATGCTTTTTGCTAAAATAATCATTTTCAAGCATTTTAGATCATTGAAATCGTTCAAATAGACGCAATATTAATAAAAACGAATAATAAAAATTTCGTTTTTATGCTGTTTTACGCGTTAAAACCAGATTAAAGCTCAAAACGTGCTGTTTTGCTAAAATAAGCATTTTCAAGCATTTTAGATCGTTGAAATCGTTCAAATAGAGCAATATTAATAAATAACGTATAATAAAAATTTCGTCGTTTTATGCTGTTTTACGCGTTAAAACGCAGATTAAAACTCAAAACGTCTGTTTTTAAAATAATCATTTTCAAGCATTTTAGATCGTTGAAATCGTTCAAATAGACGCAATATTAATAAAACGAATAATAAAATTTCGTCGTTTTATGCTGTTTTACGCGTTAAAACGCAGATTAAAGCTCAAAACGTGCTGTTTTGCTAAAATAAGCATTTTCAAGCATTTTAGATCGTTGAAATCGTTCAAATAGAAGCAATATTATAAAAACGAATAATAAAATTCGTCGTTTTATGCTGTTTTACGCGTTAAAACGCAGATTAAAGCTCAAAACGTGCTGTTTTGCTAAAATAATCATTTTCAAGCATTTTAGATCGTTGAAATCGTTCAAATAGACGCAATATTAATAAAAACGAATATAAATTTCGTCGTTTTTATGCTGTTTTACGCGTTAAAACGCAGATTAAAGCTCAAAACGTGCTGCTTTGCTAAAATAAGCATTTTCAAGCATTTTAGATCGTTGAAATCGTTCAAATAGAAGCAATATTAATAAAAACGAATAATAAAAATCGTCGTTTTATGCTGTTTTACGCGTTAAAACGCAGATTAAAGCTCAAAACGTGCTGTTTTGCTAAAATAATCATTTTCAAGCATTTTAGATCGTTGAAATCGTTCAAATAGACGCAATATTAATAAAACGAATTATAAAAATTTCGTCGTTTTATGCTGTTTTACGCGTTAAAACGCAGATTAAAGCTCAAACGTGTGCTTTGCTAAAATAAGCATTTTCAAGACATTTAGATCGTTGAAATCGTTCAAATAGAAGCAATATTAATAAAACGAATAATAAAAAACGTCGTTTTTATGCTGTTTTACGCGTTAAAACGCAGATTAAAGCTCAAAACGTGCGTTTTGCTAAAATAATATTTTCAAGCATTTTAGATCGCTGAAATCGTTCAAATACTGAGACGCAATATTAAGAAAAACGAATAATAAAATTTCGTCGTTTTAGCTGTTTTACGCGTTAAAACGCAGATTAAAGCTCAAGACGTGCTGTTTTGCTAAAATAAGCATTTTCAAGCATTTAAGATCGTTGAAATCGTTCAAATAGAAGGCAATATTAATAAAACGAATAATAAAAATTCGTCGTTTTATGCTGTTTTACGCGTTAAAACGCAGATTAAAGCTCAAAACGTGCTGTTTTGCTAAAATAATCATTTTCAAGCATTTTAGATCATTGAAATCGTTCAAATAGACGCAATATTAATAAAAACGAATAATAAAAATTTCGTCGTTTTTATGTGTTTTACGCGTTAAAACGCAGATTAAAAGCTCAAAAACGTGCTGTTTTTGCTAAAATAAGCATTTTCAAGCATTTTAGATCGTTGAAATCGTTCAAATAGAAGCAATATTAATAAAAAACGAATAATAAAAATTCGTCGTTTATAGCTGTTTTACGCGTTAAAACGCAGATTAAAGCTCAAACGTACTGTTTTGCTAATAAAATAATCATTTCTAGCATTTTGATCATTGAAATCGTTCAAATAGACGCAATATTAATAAAAACGAATAATAAAAAATTTCGTCGTTTTATGCTGTTTTACGCGTTAAAACGCAGATTAAAGCTCAAAACGTGCAGTTTTGCTAAATAATCTTTTTCCCAAATTTTAGATCGTTGAAATCGTTCAATAGACGCAATATTAATAAAAAACGAATAATAAAAATTTCGTAGTTTTTATGCTGTTTTACGCGTTAAAACGCAGATTAAAGCACAAAACGTGCTGTTTTGCTAAAATAAGCATTTTCAAGCATTTTAGATCGTTGAAATCGTTCAAATAGAAGCAATATTAATAAAAACGAATAATAAAAATTCGTCGTTTTATGCTGTTTTACGCGTTAAAACGCAGATTAAAGCTCAAAAACGTGCTGTTTCGCTAAAATAATCATTTTCAAGCATTTTAGATCGTTGAAATCGTTCAAATAAAAGCAATATTAATAAAACGAATAAAAAAAAATTTCGTCGTTTTATGCTGTTTTACGCGTTAAACGCAGATTAAAGCTCAAAACGTGCTTTTGCTAAAATAAGCTTTTTTCAAGCTTTTTAAAGATCGTTGAAAATCGTTCAAATAGAAGCAATATTAATAAAAACGAATAATAAAAATTCGTCGTTTTATGCTGTTTTAGGGTTAAACGCAGTTTAAAAACTCAAAACGTGCGGTTTTGCTAAAATAATCTTTTTCCCGCTTTAGATCGTTAAAATCGTTCAAATAGACGCAATATTAAAAAAAACGAAATAATAAAAATTTCGTCGTTTTTATGCTGTTTTACGCGTTAAAACCCCAAATTAAACCCTCAAAACGTCTGTTTTGCTAAAATAACATTTTCAAGCTTTTTTAGATCGTTGAAATCGTTCAAATAAAAGCAATAAGGAAAAACGAATAAAAATTGTCGTTTTATGTGTTTTACGCGTTAAAACGCAGATTAAAGCTCAAAACGTGCTGTTTGCTAAAATAATCATTTTCAAGCATTTTAGATCTTTTGAAATCGTTCAAATAGACGCAATATTAATAAAACAAAAATAAAATTGTCGTTTTATGCTGTTTTACGCGTTAAAACGCAGATTAAAGCCAAACGTGCTGTTTTGCTAAAAAGCATTTTCAGCATTTTAGATCGTTGAAATCGTTCAAATAGAAGCTATTAATAAAAACGAATATAAAAAAATCGTCGTTTTATGCTGTTTACGCGTTAAAACGCAGATTAAAGCTCAAAACTTTGTTTTGTTTTGTTTAAAATAATATTTTCAAGCATTTTAGATCGTTGAAATCGTTCAAATAGAACGCAATATTAAAAAAACGAATAATAAAAATTTCGTCGTTTTTATGCTGTTTTACGCGTTAAAACGCAGATTAAGCTCAAACGTGCTGTTTTGCTAAAATAAGCATTTTAAAGCATTTAGATCGTTGAAATCGTTCAAATAGACTATTATAAAACGAATAAAAAAATTTGCGTTTTATGTTGTTTTACGCGTTAAAACGCAGATTAAAGCTCAAAACGTGCTGTTTTGCTAAAATAATCATTTTCAAGCATTTTAGATCTTGAAACCCGTTCAAATAGACGCAATAATTAATAAAAACGAATAATAAAAATTTCGTCGTTTTATGCTGTTTTACGCGTTAAAACGCAGATTAAAGCTAAAAACGTGCTGTTTTGCTAAAATAACATTTCAAGCATTTTAGATCGTTGAAATCGTTCAAATAGAAGCAATATTAATAAAAACGAATAATAAAAATTCGTCGTTTTTATGCTGTTTTACGCGTTAAAACGCAGATTAAAAGCTCAAAACGTACTGTTTTGCTAAAATAATCATTTTCTAGCATTTTAGATCATTGAAATCGTTCAAATAGACGCAATATTAATAAAAACGAATAATAAAAATTTCGTCGTTTTTATGCTGTTTTACGCGTTAAAACGCAGATTAAAGCTCAAAACGTGCGTTTTGCTAAAATAATCATTTTCAGCAATTTTAGATCGTTGAAATCGTTCAAATAGACGCAATATTAATAAAAAACGAATAACAAAATTTCGTAGTTTTATGCTGTTTTACGCGTTAAAACGCAGATTAAAGCTCAAAACGTGCTGTTTTGCTAAAATAAGCATTTTCAAGCATTTTAGATCGTTGAAATCGTTCAAATAGAAGCAATATTAATAAAAACGAATAATAAAAATTTCGTGTTTTATGCTGTTTTACGCGTTAAAACGCAGATTAAAGCTCAAAACGTGCTGTTTTCGCTAAAATAATCATTTTCAAGCATTTTAGATCGTTGAAATCGTTCAAATAGACGCAATATTAATAAAAACGAATAATAAAAATTTCGTCGTTTTATGCTGTTTTACGCGTTAAAACGCAGATTAAAGCTCAAAACGTGCTGTTTTGCTAAAATAAGCATTTTCAAGCATTTTAGATCGTTGAAATCGTTCAAATGAAGTAATATTGATAAAAACGAATAATAAAAAATTCGTCGTTTTATGCTGTTTTACGCGTTAAAACGCAGATTAAAGCTCAAAACGTGCTGTTTTGCTAAAATAATCATTTTCAAGCATTTTAGATCGTTGAAATCGTTCAAATAGACGCAATATTAATAAAAACGAATATAAATATTTCGTCGTTTTTATGCTGTTTTACGCGTTAAAAACGCAGATTAAAGCTCAAAACGTGCTGTTTTGCTAAAATAAGCATTTTCAGCATTTTAGATCGTTGAAATCGTTCAAATAGAAGCAATATTAATAAAAACGAATAATAAAAATTCGTCGTTTTTATGCTGTTTTACGCGTTAAAACGCAGATTAAACTCAAAACGTGCTGTTTTGCTAAAATAATCATTTTCAAGCATTTTAGATCGTTGAAATCGTTCAAATAGACGCAATATTAATAAAAACGAATAATAAAAATTTCGTCGTTTTTATGCTGTTTTACGCGTTAAAACGCAGATTAAAGCTCAAAACGTGCTGTTTTGCTAAAATAAGCATTTTCAAGCATTTTAGTTCGTTGAAATCGTTCAAATAGAAGCAATATTAATAAAAGCGAATAATAAAAAATCGTCGTTTTTATGCTGTTTTACGCGTTAAAACGCAGATTAAAAGCCCAAAACGTGCTGTTTTGCTTTAAAATAATCATTTTCAAGCATTTTAGATCGTTGAAATCGTTCAAATACTCGTAGACGCAATATTAAGAAAAACAATAATAAAAATTTCGTCGTTTTATGCTGTTTTACGCGTTAAAACGCAGATTAAAGCTCAAGACGTGCTGTTTTAGCTAAAATAAGCATTTTCAAGCATTTAGATCGTTGAAATCGTTCAAATAGAAGCAATATTAAAAAAAACGAATAAAAAAAAATTCGTCGTTTTATGCTGTTTTACGCGTTAAAACGCAGATTAAAGCTCAAAACGTGCTGTTTTGCTAAAATAATCATTTTCAAGCATTTTAGATCGTTGAAATCGTTCAAATAGACGCAATATGAATAAAAACGAATAATAAAAATTTCGTCGTTTTATGTTTTACGCGTTAAAACGCGATTAAAGCTCAAAACGTGCTGTTTTGCTAAAATAAGCATTTTCAAGCATTTTAGATCGTTGAAGTCGTTCAAATAGAAGCAATATTAATAAAAACGAATAATAAAAAATTCGTCGTTTTATGCTGTTTACGCGTTAAAACGCAGATTAAAGCTCAAAACGTGCGGTTTTGCTAAAATAATCATTTTCCAGCGTTTTAGATCGTTGAAATCGTTCAAATAGACGCAATATTAATAAAAACGAATAATAAAAATTTCGTCGTTTTTATGCTGTTTTACGCGTTAAAACGCAGATTAAAAGCTCAAAACGTGCATTTTGCTCAAAATGCATTTTCAATCATTTTAGATCGTTGAAATCGTTCAAATAGAAGCAATATTAAAAAAAAACGAATAATAAAAATTCGTCTTTTATGCTGTTTTACGCGTTAAAACGCAGATTAAAAGCTCAAAACGTGCTGTTTTGCTAAAATAATCATTTTCAAGTATTTGAGATCGTTGAAATCGTTCAAATAGACGCAATATTAATAAAACGAATAAAAAATTCGTCGTTTTATGCTGTTTTACGCGTTAAAACGCAGATTAAAGCTCAAAACATGCTGTTTTGCTAAAATAATCATTTTCAAGCATTTTAGATCGTTGAAATGTTCAAATACTCGTAGACGCAATATTAAGAAAAACGAATAATAAAAATTTCGTCGTTTTATGCTCTTTTACGCGTTAAAACGCAGATTAAAGTCAAAACGTGCTGTTTTGCTAAAATAAGCATTTTCAAGCAATTTAGATCGTTGAAATCGTTCAAATAGTAGCAATATTAATAAAAGCGAATAATAAAAAACTGTCGTTTTTATGCTGTTTTACGCGTTAAAACGCAGATTAAAGCTCAAAACGTGCTGTTTTGCAAAAATAATCATTTTCAAGCATTTTTGATCATTGAAATCGTTCAAATAGGCGCAATTAATAAAAACGAATAATAAAAATTTCGTCGTTTTTGTGTTGTTTTACGCGTTAAAACGCAGATTAAAGCTCAAAAACGTGCTGTTTTGCTAAAATAAGCATTTTCAAGCAATTTAGATCGTTGAAATCGTTCAAATAGTAGCAATATTATAAAAAACGAATAATAAAAATTCGTCGTTTTTATGCTGTTTTACGCGTTAAAACGCAGATTAAAGCTCAAAACGTACGTTTTTGCTAAAATAATCATTTCAAGCATTTTAGATCGTTGAAATCGTTCAAATAGACGCAATATTAATAAAAAACGAATAATAAAACTTTCGTCGTTTTATGCTGTTTTACGCGTTATAACGCAGATTAAAAGCTCAAAACGTGCTGTTTTACTAAAATAAGCATTTTCAAGCATTTTAGATCGTTGAAATCGTTCAAATAGAAGCAATATTAATAAAAACGAATAATAAAATTCGTCGTTTTATGCTGTTTTACGCATTAAAACGCAGATTAAAGCTCAAAACGTGCTGTTTTGCTAAAATAATCATTTTCAAGCATTTTAGATCGTTGAAATCGTTCAAATAGACGCAATATTAATAAAAACGAATAATAAAAATTTCGTCGTTTTATGCTGTTTTACGCGTTAAAACGCAGATTAAAGCTCAAAACGTGCTGTTTTGCTAAAATAGAGCATTTTCAAGCATTTTAGATCGTTGAAATCGTTCAAATAGAGCAATATTAATAAAAACGAATAGAAAAAATTCGTCGTTTTATGCTGTTTTACGCGTTAAAACGCAGATTAAAGCTCAAAACGTGCTGTTTTGCCAAAATAATCATTTTCAAGCATTTTAGATCGTTGAAATCGTTCAAATAGACGCGATATTGATAAAAACGAATAATAAAAATTTCGTCGTTTTATGCTGTTTTACGCGTTAAAACGCAGATTAAAGCTCAAAACGTGCTGTTTTGCTAAAATAACATTTTCAAGCATTTTAGATCGTTCAAACCGTTCAAATAGAAGCAATATTAATAAAACAAATAATAAAAATTCGTCGTTTTTATGCTGTTTTACGCGTTAAAACGCAGATTAAAGCTCAAAACGTGCTGTTTTGCTAAAATAATCATTTTCAAGCATTTTAGATCGTTGAAACTCGTTCAAATAGACGCAATATTAATAAAAAACGAATAATAAAAATTTCGTCGTTTTATGCTGTTTTACGCGTTAAAACGCAGAATAAAGCTCAAAACGTGCTGTTTTGCTAAAATAATCATTTTCAAGCATTTTAGATCGTTGAAATCGTTCAAATAGACGCAATATTAATAAAAACGAATAATAAAAATTTCGTCGTTTTATGCTGTTTTACGCGTTAAAACGCAGATTAAAGCTCAAAACGTGCTGTTTTGCTAAAATAATCATTTTCCAGCGTTTTAGATCGTTAAAATCGTTCAAATAGACGCAATATTAATAAAAACGAATAATAAAATTTCGTCGTTTTTATGCTGTTTTACGCGTTAAAACGCAGATTAAAGCTCAAAACGTGCTGTTTTGCTAAAATAAGCATTTTCAAGCAATTTAGATCGTTGAAACGTTCAAATAGTAGCAATATTAATAAAAACGAATAATAAAAATTCGTCGTTTTATGCTGTTTTACGCGTTAAAAACGCAGATTAAAGCTCAAAACGTACTGTTTTGATAAAATAATCATTTTCAAGCATTTTAGATCGCTGAAATCGTTCAAATAGACGCAATATTAATAAAAACGAATAATAAAACTTTCGTCGTTTTATGCTGTTTTACGCGTTATAACGCAGATTAAAGCTCAAAACGTGCTGTTTTGCTAAAATAAGCATTTTCAAGCATTTAGATCGTTGAAATCGTTCAAATAGAAGCAATATTAATAAAAACGAATAATAAAAATTCGTCGTTTCTATGCTGTTTTACGCGTTAAAATGCAGATTAAAGCTCAAAACGTGCTGTTTTGCTAAAATAATCATTTTCAAGCATTTTAGATCGTCGAAATCGTTCAAATAGACGCAATATTAATAAAAACGAATAATAAAAATTCGTCGTTTTATGCTGTTTTACGCGTTAAAACGCAGATTAAAGCTCAAAACGTGCTGTTTTGCTAAAATAAGCATTTTCAAGCATTTTAGATCGTTGAAATCGTTCAAATAGAAGCAATAAATAAAAACGAATAGAAAAAATTCGTCGTTTTTATGCTGTTTTACGCGTTAAAACGCAGATTAAAGCTCAAAACGTGCTGTTTTGCCAAAATAATCATTTTCAAGCATTTTAGATCCTTGAAATCGTTCAAATAGACGCAATATAATAAAAACGAATAATAAAATTTCGTCGTTTTATGCTGTTTTACGCGTTAAAACGCAGATTAAAAGCTCAAAACGTGCTGTTTTGCTAAAATAAGCATTTTCAAGCATTTTAGATCGTTCAAACCGTTCAAATAGAAGCAATATTAATAAAAACAAATAATAAAAATTCGTCGTTTTTATGCTGTTTTACGCGTTAAAACGCAGATTAAAGCTCAAAACGTGCTGTTTTGCTAAAATAATCATTTTCAAGCATTTTAGATCGTTGAAATCGTTCAAATAGACGCAATATTAATAAAAACGAATAAAAAAATTTCGTCGTTTTATGCTGTTTTACGCGTTAAAACGCAGAATAAAAGCTCAAAACGTGCTGTTTTGCTAAAATAATCATTTTCAAGCATTTTAGATCGTTGAAATCGTTCAAATAGACGCAATATTAATAAAAACGAATAATAAAAATTTCGTCGTTTTATGCTGTTTTTACGCGTTAAAACGCGAATAAAGCTCAAAACGTGCGGTTTTGCTAAAATAATCATTTTCAAGCATTTTAGATTGTTAGAAATCGTTCAAAATAGAAGCAATATTAATAAAAACGAATAATAAAAAATTCGTCGTTTTTATGTTTTTACGCGTTAAAACGCAGATTAAAAGCTCAAAACGTGCTGTTTTGCTAAAATAAGCATTTTCAAGCATTTTAGATCGTTGAAATCGTTCAAATAGAAGCAATATTAATAAAAACGAATAATAAAACATTTGTCGTTTTATGCTGTTTCACGCGTTAAAACGCAGATTAAAGCTCAAAACGTGCTGTTTTGCTAAAATAATCATTTTCAAGCATTTTAGATCGTTGAAATCGTTCAAATAGACGCATATTAATAAAAACGAATAATAAAAATTTCGTCGTTTTCATGCTGTTTTACGCGTTAAAACGCAGATTAAAGCTCAAAACGTGCTGTTTTGCTAAAAAAAAGCATTTTCAAGCTTTTTTGATCGTTGAAATCGTTCAAATAGAAGCAATATTAATAAAAACAAAATAAAAAAAAATTCGTCGTTTTATGCTGTTTTACGCGTTAAACGCCGTTAAAGCTCAAAAGTGCTGTTTTGCTAAAATAATCATTTTCAAGCATTTTAGATCGTTGAAATCTTTTCAAATAGACGCAATATTAAAAAAAAACTAATAAAAAAAAAATTTCGTCGTTTTCATGCTTTTTTACGCTTTAAAAAAGGGGCAGAAAAGCAAAAACGTGCTGTTTTGCTAAAAAAAGGGCTTTTCAAGCATTTTAAAATCGTTGAAATCTTTTCAAATAGAAGCTATTAATAAAAACGAATAATAAAAATTCGTCTTTTTATGCTTTTTTACGCGTTAAAACGCAGTTTAAAAACCCCAAAAAAACGTGCTTTTTTTGCTAAAATAATTTTTTTCAAGCATTTTTAGATCGTTGAAATCGTTCAAATGGGGCAATATTAATAAAAAGGGAATAATAAAAATTTCGTCTTTTTTATGTTTTTGGGGGGGTTTAAAACGCAGATTAAAACTAAAAAACGTGCTGTTTTTTAAAATAAGCTTTTTAATTTTAGAGTTGAAATCGTTCAAATAAAAACTTATTAATAAAAAAAAAAAAAAATTCGTCTTTTTTTGGTTTTTTTACGCGTTAAAGCCCCAGATTAAAGCTCAAAACGTGCTTTTTTGCTAAAATAATCTTTTTCCCAAGCAATTTAAAATCGTTGAAACCCGTTCAAATAAAAACAATATTAATAAAAACGAATAAAAAAAATTTTGTCGTTTTATGTTTGTTTTACGCTTTAAAAAAACGCAGATTAAAAGCTCAAAACGTGCTGTTTGCAAAAATAATCTTTTTCAAGCTTTTTTAAAATCGTTTGAAATCTTTTAAAAATAGACGCAAAAATTAAAAAAAACGAATAAAAAAAATTTCGTCGTTTTATGCTGTTTTACGTTTTTAAAAAACGCGGGAAAAAAACTCAAAACGTGCTTTTTTTGCTAAAATAAAAGCATTTTCAAGCAAAATCGTTGTCTTTTCAAATAAAAACAATATTAATAAAAACGAATAATAAAAATTTTTTTTTTTTTATGCTTTTTTTACGCTTTAAAAACGCAGTTTAAAAACTCAAAACTTCTTTTTTTTAAAAAATAAGCCGGCATTTTTAGATCGTTTTTCAAATAGAAGCAATATTAATAAAAACGAATAATAAAAAAATTCCCCTTTTTTATGCTTTTTTACGCTTTAAAAACGCAATTTAAAAACTAAAAAACGTGCTTTTTTTGTTTTAAAATAATCATTTTAAAAGCATTTTAGTTTGTTGAAATCCCTTTTCAAATAGAGGGAAAAATTAAAAAAACGAATAAAAAAAAATTTCGTCGTTTTTTTCCCGTTTTACGCGTTAAAAACAGTTTAAAAACTCAAAACGTGCTTTTTTGCTAAAAAAAAAGGTTTTTCGGAAATTTTAGATCTTTTGAAATCGTTCAAATAAAAACAAAAATTAAAAAAAAACGAATAATAAAAAATTCGTCTTTTTTATGCTTTTTTACGCTTTAAAAACCCCGATTAAAACTAAAAGGCTGTTTTGCTAAAATAATCATTTTCAAGCTTTTTTAGATCGTTGAAATCGTTCAAATAGACGAAATTTTTTTAAAAAAAACAATAATAAAAATTTCGTCGTTTTATGCTTTTTTTACCCCGTTAAAAAAACGAAAGATTAAAAACTAAAAACGTGTTTTGTTTTGCTAAAAAAAAGCATTTTCAAGCTTTTTAGACCCGTTGAAATCGTTCAAATAAAAACTTTTATTAAAAAAAACGAATAAAAAAAAATTCGTCTTTTTTATGCGTTTTACGCGTTAAAAACGCAGATTAAAGCTCAAAACGTGCTTTTTTGCTAAAATAATCATTTTCAAGCATTTTAGATCGTTGAAAACCCTTTCCCAAATAGACGAAATTATTAAAAAAAACCCCAAAAAAAAATTTCGTCGTTTTATGCTGTTTTCGCTTTAAAAACGCAGATTAAAGCTCAAAACGTGCTTTTTTTGCTAAAATAAGCATTTTAAAGCTTTAAGATCGTTGAAATCTTTCCCAAATAAAGCAAAAAATTTTTGGCAAAAAATAAAAATTTCCGTCTTTTTTATGCTTTTTTTCGCGTTAAAACGCGGTTTAAAAATTTTCAAAACGTGCTGTTTTCAAAAAATCTTTTTAAAAGCATTTTAGATCGTTGAAATCGTTCAAATAGACGCAATATTAATAAAAACGAATAAAAAAAAATTTCGTCTTTTTTAATGCTGTTTTACCCCCAAAAACGCAGTTTAAAAAGCTAAAAACGTGCTGTTTTGCTAAAATAAGCTTTTTTAAAGCATTTTAGATCGTTGAAATCGTTCAAATAGAAGCAATAAATAAAAAGGGAAATAAAAATTTTCTTTTTTATGCTTTTTTGCTTTAAAAACCCCGAAAACTCAAAACGTGCTGTTTTGCTAAAATAATCTTTTTCAAGCATTTTAGATCGTTGAAATCGTTCAAATAGACGCAATATTAAAAAAAAACAATAAAAAAAATTTCGTCTTTTTTTATGCTTTTTTACGCGTTAAAACCCCCAGTTTAAAAACCAAAACGTGCTTTTTTTGCTAAAATAACTTTTTTAAAAGCTTTTTTAGATCGTTGAAATCGTTCAAATAAACTATTAATAAAAACGAATAAAAAAAAATTCGTCTTTTTTTATGCGGTTTTTACGCTTTTAAAACCCCCGAAAGCTAAAAACGTGCTGTTTTGCTAAAATAACCCATTTTAAAAGCATTTTAAAATCTTTGGGAAATCGTTCAAAAAAGGACGCAATATTAATAAAAAATAATAAAAAAAATTTCGTCGTTTTATGCGTTTACGCGTTAAAACGCAGTTTAAAAACTCAAAACGTGCTTTTTTTGCTAAAATAAAACTTTTTCCCAAGCTTTTTTAGATCGTTGAAATCGTTCAAATAAAAACTATTAATAAAAAGGAATAAAAAATTCGTCTTTTTTTGCTGTTTTACGCGTTAAAACGCAGTTTAAAAACTCAAAACGTGCTTTTTTTCCCAAAAATAATCATTTTCAAGCATTTTAAAATGGGTTGAAATCGTTCAAATAGACGCAATATTAATAAAAACGAATAATAAAATTTCGTCTTTTTTTATGCTGTTATGCTTAAAAACGCAGTTTAAAAACTCAAAACGTGCTGTTTTGCTAAAATAAGCATTTTCAAGCTTTTTTAAATCGTTGAAACCCGTTCAAATAAACAATATTAATAAAAACAAAATAAAAAAAAAATTTTTGTCGTTTTTATCCCGACCGCTTTAAAAACGCAGTTTAAAAACTCAAAACGTGCTGTTTTGCTAAAATAAGAAATTTTTCAAGCATTTTAGATCGTTGAAATCGTTCAAATAGAAGCAATAAAAAAAAACGAATAAAAAAATTCGTCTTTTTTATGCGGGTTTTTACGCGTTAAAACGCAATTAAAAAGCTAAAAAAACGTGCTTTTTTCCCCAAAAATAATCATTTTAAAGCATTTTGGTTGAAAATCTTTTCAAATGACGCAATATTAATAAAAACGAATAAAAAAAATTTCGTTTTTTTATGCTGTTTTGCGTTAAAACGCAGATTAAAACTCAAAACGTCTTTTTGCTAAAATAAGCATTTTCAAGCATTTTAAAATCGTTGAAATCGTTCAAATAAAAACAATATTAAAAAAAACCAATAAAAAAAATTCGTCGTTTTTATGCTTTTTTACGCGTTAAAACGCAGTTTAAAAGCTCAAAAACGTGCTTTTTTGTTTTAAAATAATCATTTTCAAGCTTTTTTAGACCCGTTGAAATCTTTTCAAATAGCCCCGCAATATTAAAAAAAACGAATAAAAAAAATTTCGTCGTTTTTATGTTTTTGTTTTGCGCGTTAAAACGCAGATTAAAGTTTTAAAAACGTGCTTTTTTTGCTAAAATAAGCATTTTAAAACATTTTAGATCGTTAAAATCGTTCAAATAAAAACAATTAAAAAAAACGAATAATAAAATTCGCCCGTTTTTATGCGGTTTACGGGGTTAAAAACGCAGTTTAAAAACTAAAACTTGCTTTTTTTGCTAAAATAACATTTTAAAACATTTTAGATCGTTGAAATCGTTCAAATAAAAGAAATTATTAAAAAAAAACAAATAAAAAATTTTCGTCGTTTTATGCTGTTTTACGCTTTAAAACCCGCGTTTAAAAAGTTTTCAAAACGTGCTTTTTTGCTAAAATAACATTTTAAAGCATTTTAGTTTGTTGAAATCGTTCAAATAAAAGCAATATTAATAAAAAAGAATAAAAAAAAAATTTCTCTTTTTTATGCTGAACGCGTTAAAACGCAGATTAAACTAAAAACCCGTGCTTTTTTGCTAAAATAACTTTTTTCAAGCATTTTAGATCGTTGAAATCTTTTCAAATAGAGAAAATTAATAAAAACGAATAAAAAAAAATTTCGTCGTTTTATGCTGTTTTACGCTTTAAAAACGCAGTTTAAAAAGCTCAAAACGTGCTGTTTTGCTAAAAAAAACATTTTAAAGGCATTTTTAGATCGTTGAAATCGTTCAAATAAAAGCAATATTAATAAAAACGAATAAAAAAAATTTCTTTTTCTTTTTTTCCGCTTTAAAAACGCAGATTAAAGCCTCAAAACGTGCTTTTTTTGCAAAAAATAACATTTTCAAGCATTTTAGATCGTTGAAATCGTTCAAATAAAAGAAATTATTAAAAAAAACGAATAAAAAAAAATTTCGTCGTTTTATGCGGTTTTACGCTTTTAAAACGCAGATTAAAACTCAAAACGTGCTGTTTTGCTAAAATAACATTTTCAAGCATTTTAGATCGTTGAAATCGTTCAAATAGAAGCAATATTAAAAAAAAACGAATAATAAAAATTCGTCTTTTTTTATGTTGTTTTACGCGTTAAAACCCCGAAAATAAAACGTGCTTTTTTTTGCTTTAAAATGTTTTAAGCATTTTAGATCGTTTGAAATCGTTCAAATAGACGCAATTTAATAAAAACAATAATAAAAAATTTCGTCTTTTTTTTAAGTTTTTACGCGTTAAAAACGAATTAAAGCTCAAAACGTGCTGTTTTGCTAAAATAACTTTTTCAAGCTTTTTTAGATCGTTGAAACCCGTTCAAATAAAAGCAATATTAAAAAAAAACGAATAAAAAAAATTTTCGTCTTTTTTATGCGGTTTTCCTTTTAAAACGCAGTTAAACTCAAAACGTGCTTTTTTTGCAAAAATTTAACATTTTCAAGCTTTTTAGATCGTTGAAATCGTTCAAATAAAAGCAATATTAATAAAAACGAATAAAAAAAATTTTCGTCTTTTTTTATGCTGTTTTCCCGCTTTAAAAACCCCGAAAAGCTCAAAACGTCTTTTTTTTTAAAAAATAATTTTTCAAGCATTTTAGATCTTTGGGAAATCGTTCAAATAAAGCAATATTAAAAAAAAACAATAAAAAAAATTTCGTCGTTTTTGCTTTTTTACGCTTTAAAAACGCAGATTAAAGCTCAAAACGTGCTGTTTTGCTAAAATAACTTTTTCCAACTTTTTTAGACCCGTTAAATTTTCCCAAATAAAAACCAAAAATTTTTAAAAAACAATAAAAAAAAATTTCGTCTTTTTTTTATGCGGTTTTACGCTTTTTAAACGCAGTTTAAAAACTCAAAACGTGCTGTTTTGCAAAAATAACTTTTTTAAAAGCATTTTAAATCGTTGAAATCTTTTCAAATAAAAGCAATATTAATAAAAACGAATAAAAAAAATTTTTTGTCTTTTTTATGCTTTTTTACGCGTTAAAACGCAGTTTAAAAAACTCAAAACGTGCTTTTTTGCTAAAATAAAATTTTCAAGCATTTTAGATCGTTGAAATCGTTCAAATAGAAGCAATTTTAAAAACGAATAAAAAAAAAATTCGCCCTTTTTTTATGCTTTTTTACGCTTTAAAAAACGCAGATTAAAACTCAAAACGTGCTGTTTTGCTAAAATAATCTTTTTAAAAACTTTTTTAGATTTTTGAAATCGTTCAAATAGCCCGCAATATTAATAAAAACGAATAATAAAAATTTCGTCTTTTTTTATGCTGTTTTTTACGCGTTAAAACGCAGATTAAAGCTAAAAAACGTGCTTTTTTTGCAAAAAATAAGCATTTTAAAAGCATTTTAAATCTTTGGGAAACCCCGTTCAAATAGAAGCAATATTAAAAAAAACGAATAAAAAAAATTTTGCCCTTTTTTATGCTGTTTTTACCCCGTTAAAACGCAGTTTAAAAAGCTCAAAACGTGCTTTTTTTGCTAAAATAACATTTTCAAGCATTTTAGATCGTTGAAATCTTTTCCAAATAAAAGCAATATTAAAAAAAAACGAAAAATTTTAAAAATTTTCGTCGTTTTATGCTGTTTACGCGTTAAAACGCAGATTAAAGCTCAAAACGTGCTGTTTTGCTAAAAAAAAACATTTTCAAGCATTTTAGTTTGTTGAAATCGTTAAAAATAAAAGAAATTATTAATAAAAAGAATAAAAAAAATTTTCGTCTTTTTAAATGCGGTTTTGGGGGTTTAAAACGCAGATTAAAGCTCAAAACGTGCTTTTTTTTGCAAAAATAAAGCATTTTCAAGCTTTTTTAGATCGTTAAAAACCCGTTCAAATAAACAATATTAATAAAAACGAATAAAAAAAAATTTGTCGTTTTTATGCTTTTTTGCTTTAAAAACCAGATTAAAATTTTCAAAACGTGCTGTTTTGCTAAAATAATCTTTTTTCAAGCATTTTAGTTTGTTGAAATCGTTCAAATAGACGCAATATTAATAAAAACAATAATAAAATTTCTGTTTTAGCTTTAATACGTTAAAACGCTTTTTAAAGCTAAAACGTTTTTGAAAATTAAATTCGAAATTTAAAGAACTTGATTTAAAATAACATTATTAAAACGAATATTAAAATGTGTTTTTGCTTAAACGCGTTAACAAGATTAATCAAAATCGTTTTAAAGATTAGATTTAAAGTTTTAAAAAATTGAAGTTAAAAGAATATAATAAAACGATTAAAAAACGTTTTTTTGTTTAAAAAATTTAAGCATTTAATGTTGAAATGTTCAAATAGAAAATAATAAAAACGAATAATAAAATTCGTCGTTTTTGCTTTTTACGCGTTAAAACGCGATTAAGCTCAAAACTGCTTTGTTTTTGCTAAAATAAGCATTTTCAAGCATTTTAGATCGTTGAAATCGTTCAAATGGGAAATTTAATAAAAACGAATAATAAAATTTCGTCGTTTTATGCTTTTACGCGTTAAAACGCAGATTAAAAGCTCAAAACGTGCTGTTTTGCAAAATAATCATTTAAAAAAGCATTTTAGATCGTTGAAATCGTTCAAATAAGAAATTTTTAAAAACGAAATAAAAAATTTGCGTTTTTATGCTTTTTTACGCGTTAAACGCAGATTAAACTCAAAACGTGCTGTTTTTGCTAAAAAAACATTTTCATGCATTTTTAGATCGTTGAAATCGTTCAAATGAAACAATATTAATAAAAAACGAATAATAAAAATTCGTCGTTTTATGCTTTTTACGCGTTAAAACGCGATTAAGCTCAAAACGTGCTGTTTGCTAAAATAATCATTTTCAAGCATTTTAGATCGTTGAAATCGTTCAAATAGAAAAAATATAAAAAAAACGAATAAAAAAAATTTGTCGTTTTTATGCTGTTTTACGCGTTAAAACGCAGATTAAAGCTCAAAACGTGCTGTTTTGCAAAAAATTCATTTTCAAGCATTTTAGATCGTTGAAATCGTTCAAATAGACGCAATATTAATAAAAACGAATAATAAAAGTTTCGTCGTTTTATGCTGTTTTACGCGTTAAACGCAGATTAAAGCTCAAAACGTGCTGTTTTGCTAAAATAAGCATTTTTAAGCATTTTAGATGTTGAAATCGTTCAAATAGAAGCAATGTTAATAAAAACGAATAATAAAAAATTCGTCGTTTTATGCTGTTTTACGCGTTAAAACGCAGAATAAAGCTCAAAACGTGCTGTTTTGCTAAAATAATCATTTTCAAAGCATTTTTAGATCGTGAAATCGTTCAAATACACGCAATATTAATAAAAACGAATAATAAAAATTTCGTCGTTTTATGCTGTTTTACGCGTTAAAACGCAGATTAAAGCTCAAAACGTGCTGTTTTGCTAAAATAAGCATTTTCAAGCATTTTAGATCGTTGAAATCGTTCAAATAAAAGCAATATTAATAAAAACGAAATAATAAAAAATTCGCCCTTTTTTATGTTTTACGCGTTAAAACGCAGATTAAAGGTAAAAAACGTGCTGCTTTGCTAAAATAATCATTTTCAAGCATTTTAGATCGTTGAAATCGTTCAAATAGACGCAATATTAATAAAAACGAATAATAAAAAATTTCGTCGTTTTTATGCTGTTTTACGCGTTAAAACGCAGATTAAAGCTCAAAACGTGCTGTTTTGCTAAAATAAGCATTTTCAAGCATTTTAGATCGTTGAAATCGTTCAAATACGACAATATTAATAAAAACGAATAATAAAAATTCGTCGTTTTTATGCTGTTTTAAGCGTTAAAACGCGGGTTAAAGCTCAAAACGTGCTGTTTTGCTAAAATAATCATTTTCAAGCATTTTAGATCGTTGAAATCCACGTTCCGATAGACGCAATATTAATAAAACGAATAATAAAAAATTTCGTCGTTTTATGCTGTTTACGCGTTAAAACGCAGGTTAAAACTCAAAACATGCTGTTTTGTACAAAATAATCATTTTCAAGCATTTTTAGATCGTTGAAATAGTTCAAAATAGACGCAATATTAATAAAAAACAAATAATAAAATTTCGTCGTTTTATGCTGTTTTACGCGTTAAAAACGCGAATTAAAGCTCAAAACGTGCTGTTTTGCTAAAATAATCATTTTCAAGCATTTTAGATCTTTGAAATCGTTCAAATAGACGCAATATTAATAAAACGAATAATAAAAATTTCGTCGTTTTTATGCTGTTTACGCGTTAAAACGCAGATTAAAGCTGAAAACGTGCTGTTTTTGCTAAAAATAAGCATTTTCAAGCATTTTAGATCGTTGAAATCGTGCAAATAGAAGCAATATTAATAAAGAAACGAATAATAAAATTCGTCGTTTTTTATGCTGTTTACGCGTTAAAACGCAGATTAAAAGCCAAAACGTGCTGTTTTGCTAAAATATGCATTTTCAAGCATTTTAGATCGTTAAATCGTTCAAATAAAAACTTTTAAATAAAAACGAATAAAAAAAATTCGTCGTTTTTTATGCTGTTTTACGCGTTAAAACGCAGATTAAACTCGAAACGTGCTGTTTTGCTAAAATAATCATTTTCAAGCATTTTAGATCGTTGAAATCGTTAAAATAGACGCAATATTAATAAAAACGAAAATAAAAAATTTCGTCGTTTTTATGCTGTTTTCCGTTAAAACGCAGTTTAAAAAGCTCAAAACGTGCTGTTTTGCTAAAATAACTTTTTCAACTTTTTTTAGATCTTGAAATCGTTCAAATAAACAATATTAATAAAAACGAATAATAAAAATTCGTCTTTTTTTTATGCTTTTTTAAGCTTTAAAAACGCAGTTTAAAAACTCAAAACGTGCTGTTTTGCTAAAATAATCTTTTTCAAGCATTTTAGATCGTTGAAATCGTTCAAATAGACGCAATAAATAAAAACGAATAATAAAATTTCGTCGATGCTGTTTTACGCGTTAAAACGAATTAAACTAAAGGCTTTTTGCAAAAATAAGCATTTTCAAGCATTTTAGATCGTTGAAATCGTTCAAATGAACGGTATTAAAAAAACGAATAAAAAAAAAATTGTCGTTTTATGATGTTTCCCCGTTAAAACGCAGATTAAACTAAAAACTGCTTTTGCTAAAATAAGCATTTTCAAGCATTTTAGATCGTTGAAATCGTTCAAATAGAAGCAATATTAATAAAAACGAATAATAAAAATTCGTCGTTTTATGCTGTTTTACGCGTTAAAACGCAGATTAAAACTAAAAACGTGCTGTTTTTGCTAAAATATTCATTTTCAAGCATTTTTAGATCGTTGAAATCGTTCAAATAGACGTAATATTAATAAAAACGAATAATAAAAATTTCGTCGTTTTTATGCTGTTTTACGCGTTAAAACGCAGATTAAAGCTCAAAACGTGCTGTTTTGCTAAAATAAGCATTCTCAAGCATTTTAGATCGTTGAAATCTTTTCAAATAGAAGAAATTTTTAAAAAACCAATAAAAAAAAATTCGTCGTTTTTATGCTGTTTTACGCGTTAAAACGCAGATTAAACTCAAAACGTGCTGTTTTGCTAAAATAATCTTTTTTCAAGCATTTTAGATCTTTGGGAAATCGTTCAAATAGACGCAATATTAATAAAAACGAATAATAAAATTTCGTCGTTTTTTATGCTGTTTTACGCGTTAAAACGCAGATTAAAAGCTCAAAACGTGCTGTTTTGCTAAAATAAGCATTTTCAAGCATTTTAGATCGTTGAAATCGTTCAAATAGAAGCAATATTAATAAAAACGAATAATAAAAATTCGTCGTTTTTTATGCTGTTTTACGCGTTAAAACGCAGTTAAAAACTCAAAACGTGCTTTTTTGCTGAAATAATCATTTTCAAGCTTTTTTAGATCGTTGAAATCTTTCAAATAAAAGCAATATTAAAAAAAAACGAATAAAAAAAAATTTCGTCGTTTTTATGCTGTTTTGGGGGTTTAAAACGCAGTTTAAAAACTCAAAACGTGCTGTTTTGCGGAAAAAATTTTTTCAAGCTTTTTTAGATCTTTTGAAATCGTTCAAATAGACGAAAATATTAATAAAAACGAAAATAAAAATTTGTTTTTTTTTATGTTTTGTTTTACGCTTTAAAAACGCAGTTTAAAAACCAAAAACTTTTTGAAAAATAAGCTTTTTAAAACATTTTAGATCGTTGAAATCGTTCAAATAGAAAGCAATATTAAAAAAAACGAATAAAAAAAAATTCGTCTTTTTTATGTTTTGTTTTACGGGGTTAAAAAGCAGTTAAGGGCTAAAAAAACGTGCTGTTTTCAAAATAATCTTTTTTCAAGCTTTTTTGATCTTTGGGAAACCCGTTAAAAATAGACGCAATATTAATAAAAACGAATAATAAAAATTTCGTCTTTTTTATGCGGGCCGCGTTAAAGAAAAAAGCTCAAAACGTGCTGTTTTGCTAAAATAAGCTTTTTTCCGGAAATTTTTAGCCCGGGAAATCGTTCAAATAAACAATTTAAAAAAAACCAAATAAAAAAAATTTTCGTTTTTTTTATGCGTTTTACGCTTTAAAAACGCAGATTAAAGCTAAAAACGTGCTGTTTTGCTAAAATAAGCATTTTCAAGCATTTTAGATCGTTGAAATCGTTCAAATAGAAGCAATATTAATAAAACGAATAATAAAAATTCGTCTTTTTTATGCTGTTTACGCGTTAAACGCAGATTAAAGCTCAAAACGTGCTGTTTTGCTAAAATAACATTTTCAAGCATTTTAGATCGTTGAAATGTTCAAATAGAACAATATTAATAAAAACGAATAATAAAAAATTCGTCGTTTTTATGTTTTTACGCGTTAAACGCAGATTAAAGCTAAAAACGTGCTGTTTTGCTAAAATAAGCATTTTCAAGCATTTTAGATCGTTGAAATCGTTCAAATAGAAGCAATATTAATAAAAACGAATAATAAAAATTCGTCGTTTTTATGCTGTTTTACGCGTTAAACGCAGATTAAAGCTCAAAACGTGCTGTTTTGCTAAAATAATCATTTTCAAGCATTTTAGATCGTTGAAATCGTTCAAATAGACGCAATATTAATAAAAACGAATAATAAAAATTCGTCGTTTTATGCTGTTTTACGCGTTAAAACGCAGATTAAAGCTCAAAACGGCTGTTTTGCTAAAATAAGCATTTTCAAGCATTTTAGATCGTTGAAATCGTTCAAATAGACGTAATATTAATAAAAACGAATAATAAAAATTCGTCGTTTTATGCTGTTTTACGCGTTAAAACGCAGATTAAAAGCTCAAAACGTGCTGTTTTGCTAAATAATCATTTTCAAGCATTTTAGATCGTTGAAATCGTTCAAATAGACACAATATTAATAAAAACGAATAATAAAATTTCGTCGTTTTATGCTGTTTTACGCGTTAAAACGCAGATTAAGCTCAAAACGGCTGTTTTGCTCAAATAAGCATTTTCAAGCATTTTAGATCGTTGAAATCGTTCAAATAGAAGCAATATTAATAAAAACGAATAAAAAATTTGTCGTTTTATGCTGTTTTACGCGTTAAAACGCAGATTAAAGCTCAAAACGTGCTGTTTTTGCTAAAATAATCATTTTCAAGCATTTTAGATCGTTGAAATCGTTCAAATAGACGCAATATTAATAAAAACGAATAATAAAAATTTCGTCGTTTTATGCTGTTTTACGCGTTAAAACGCAGATTAAAGCTCAAACGTGCTGTTTTGCTAAAATAAGCATTTTCAAGCATTTTAGATCGTTGAAATCGTTCAAATAGAAGCAATATTAATAAAACGAATAATAAAAATTTCGTCGTTTTATGCTGTTTTACGCGTTAAAACGCAGATTAAGCCTTAAAACGTGCTGTTTTGCTAAAATAAGCATTTTCAAGCATTTTAGATCGTTGAAATCGTTCAAATAGAAGCAATTTAATAAAAACGAATAATAAAATTTCGTCGTTTTATGCTGTTTTACGCGTTAAAACGCAGATTAAAAGCTCAAACGTGCTGTTTTGCTAAAATAAGCATTTTCAAAGCATTTTAGATCGTTGAAATCGTTCAAATAGACGCAATATTAATAAAAACGAATAATAAAATTTCGTCGTTTTATGCTGTTTTACGCGTTAAAACGCAGATTAAAGCTCAAACGTGCTGTTTTTGCTAAAATAAGCATTTTCAAGCATTTTAGATCGTTGAAATCGTTCAAATAGAGCAATATTAATAAAACGAATAATAAAATTGTGTTTTTATGCTGTTTTACGCGTTAAAACGCAGATTAAACTCAAAACGTGCTGTTTTGCTAAAATAAGCATTTTCAAGCATTTTAGATCGTTGAAATCGTTCAAATAGAAGCAATATTAATAAAAACGAATAATAAAAATTCGTCGTTTTTATGCTGTTTTACGCGTTAAAACGCAGATTAAAGCTCAAAACGTGCTGTTTTGCTAAAATATGCATTTTCAAGCATTTTAGATCGTTGAAATCGTTCAAATAGACGCTATATTAATAAAAACGAATAATAAAAAATTCGTCGTTTTATGCTGTTTTACGCGTTAAAAACGCAGATTAAAAGCTCAAACGTGCTGTTTTGCTAAAATAAGCATTTCAAGCATTTTAGATCGTTGAAATCGTTCAAATAGAAGCAATATTAATAAAAACGAATAATAAAAATTCGTCGTTTTTATGCTGTTTACGCGTTAAAACGCAGATTAAAGCTCAAAACGTGCTGTTTTGCTAAAATAATCATTTTCAAGCATTTTAGATCGTTGAAATCGTTCAAATAGACGCAATATTAATAAAAACGAATAATAAAAATTTCGTCGTTTTTTGCTGTTTACGCGTTAAAACGCAGATTAAAGCTCAAAACGTGCTGTTTTGCTAAAATAAGCATTTTCAAGCATTTTAGATCGTTGAAATCGTTCAAATAGAAGCAATATTAATAAAAACGAATAATAAATTCGTCGTTTTTATGCTGTTTTACGCGTTAAACGCAGATTAAAGCTCAAAACGTGCTGTTTTGCTAAATAATCATTTTCAAGCATTTTAGATCGTTGAAATCGTTCAAATAGACGCAATATTAATAAAAACGAATAATAAAATTTCGTCGTTTTTATGCTGTTTTACGCGTTAAAACGCAGATTAAAGCTCAAAACGTGCTGTTTGCTAAAATAAGCATTTTCAAGCATTTTAGATCGTTGAAATCTTCAAATAGAAGCAATATTAATAAAAACGAATAATAAAAATTCGTCGTTTTATGCTGTTTTACGCGTTAAAACGCAGATTAAAAGCTCAAAACGTGCTGTTTTTTTTTTTTTAATTTTAATTTAAAATGAAATAAAAAAAAAAAAAAAAAAAAAATTCCGTTTTTTTGTTTACGAAAAACGCAGATTAAAGCCAAAACGTGCTTTTTTGCTAAATAATATTTTCATTTTAATCGGAAACGTTCAAAAAAAAAAAAAAAAAAAAAATTTTTTTTTTTTTTGGTTAAAAAAAAACCCAAAAGCTGTTTTTTCATTTTCAAGCTTTTTAGAGTTAATTTTTCCAAATAAAAAATTAATAAAAACGTTTTCGCTTTTTAGCTTTTTCCAAAACCGTTAAATAAACTTGTTTTGAAAAAAAATCTTTTTGGATTTTTTTAAATTTTAAAAAAGCTTTAAATAAAAACGTTAAAAAATTGGTTTTTTTATGTTTTTTGCTTAAAAAGAAAAATAAAAAGTGTGTTTTGTAAATAACATTTTAAATTTTAGACGTTAAATTTTTAAAAAAAGGCTTTAAAAAAAACAAATAAAAAAAGTCGTTTTTATGCCTTTTCCAAAAAGTTTAAAAGTCAAAAGGCTTTTTTAAAAAAATTTTTTTCAGCTTTTAATTTTTTAAACGTTAAAAACGCAAATTAAAAAAAACGTTAAAAAAAATTTTTTTTTAAGTTTTCAGTTAAAACCGTTAAATAAAGGGTTTTTTTAAAAAATTTTTTAAATTTGTCGTTAAATGTTAAAATAAAGAAATTTTAAAAAACGTTTTAAAAATTTCTTTTATTTTTTTTTTACGTTAAAAAAGAATTAAAATAAAAGGGGTTTTTTAAATTCTTTTAAGCTTTTTCGTTAAACGCAAAAACCAAATTTCAAAATAAAAAAATTTTCTTTTATCTTTTTTACCTTTAAAAAACGAAATTTAAAACCAAAATTTTTTGTCTTTTTAAGTTTTTTAGCGTTAAACGCAAATAAAGCAAATTTCAAAATAAATTTTCTTTTTTTTTTTTTTTTACCGTTAAAAGCAATTAAAAAAAAAGGGTTTTTGAAAATTCTTTTGCTTTTTTTTTAAATAACGTTTTAAAAAAAATAAAAAATTTTGTTTTAGTTTTTTAGGTTAAAAACGAAATTTAAAAAACCAAAAGTCTTTTTGTAAAATGCTTTTCGCTTTGGTTAAATTTTTCAAAAGGTTTAAATAAAAAGAATTAAAATTGTCTTTTTATCTTTAGGTTTAAAAAACCAATAAAAAAAACGTGTTTTTTTTCT
>NW_027045963.1:0-38837 GCF_025399875.1 Dalotia coriaria | reverse complement strand
AACAATACAAAAAAGTTAAATTTTCGTTTTATGCTGTTTTACGCGTTAAAACGCAGATTAAAGCTTAAAACGGCTGTTTTGCTAAAATAACCCATTTTCAGCATTTTAAATCGTTGAAATCGTTTAAATAGAAGCAAATTAATAAAAACGAATAATAAAAACCCGTCATTTTTATGCTGTTTTACGCGTTAAAACGCAGATTAAAGCTCAAAACGTGCTGTTTTGCTAAAATAAGCATTTCAAGCATTTTAGATCGTTGAAATCGTTCAAAAGACGCAATATTAATAAAAAACGAATAATAAAAATTTCGTCGTTTTATGCTGTTTTACGCTTTAAAAACGCTGATTAAAACTCAAAACGTGCTGTTTTGCAAAAAATAAGCATTTTCAAGCATTTTAGATCGTCGAAATCGTTCAAAAGACGCAATATTAATAAAAACGAATAATAAAAATTCGTCGTTTTTATGTTTTTTTACGCGTTAAACGAGATTAAAGCTCAAACGTGCTGTTTTGCTAAAATAAGCATTTTCAAGCATTTTAAATCGTTGAAATCGTTTAAAAGAAGAAAATATTAATAAAAACTAATAATAAAAATTCGTCATTTTATGCTGTTTTACGCGTTAAACGCAGATTAAAGCTCAAAACGTGCTGTTTTGCTAAAATAAGCATTTTCAAGCATTTTAATCGTTAAACCGTTTAAATAGACGCAATATTAATATAAACGAATAATAAAATTCGTCATTTTTATGCTGTTTTACGCGTTAAAACGCAGATTAAAGCTCAAAACGTGCTGTTTTGCAAAAAATAAGCATTTCCAAGCATTTTGATCGTTGAAATCGTTCAAATAGACGCAATATTAATAAAAACGAATAATAAAAATTTCGTCGTTTTTATGCTGTTTTACGCGTTAAAACGCAGAATAAAGCTCAAAACGTGCTGTTTTGCTAAAATAAGCATTTTCAAGCATTTTAGATCGTTGAAATCGTTCAAATAGAAGCAATATTAATAAAAAACGAATAATAAAAATTCGTCGTTTTATGCTGTTTTACGCGTTAAAACGCAGAATAAAGCTCAAAACGTGCTGTTTTGCTAAAATAAGCATTTTCAAGCATTTTAGATCGTTGAAATCGTTCAAATAGAAGTAATATTAATTAAAAACGAATAAAAAAAAATTCTTCGTTTTATGCTGTTTTAGGCGTTAAAACGCAGATTAAAGCTCAAAACGTGCTGTTTTGCTAAAATAAGCATTTTCAAGCATTTTAGATCGTTGAAATCGTTCAAATAGAAGATTTTAAATTTAAAAAACGAATAATAAAAAATTCTTCGTTTTATGCTGTTTTAGGCGTTAAAACGCAGATTAAAGCTCAAAACGTGCTGTTTTGCTAAAATAAGCATTTTCATGCATTTTAGATCTTTGGGAAATCGTTCAAATAGACGCAATATTAATAAAAACGAATAATAAAAATTCGTCGTTTTATGCTGTTTTACGCGTTATAACGCAGATTAAAGCTCAAAACGTGCTGTTTTGCTAAAATAAGCATTTTCAAGCATTTTAGATCGTTGAAATCGTTCAAATAGAAGCAAATATTAATAAAAACGAATAATAAAAAATTCGTCGTTTTATGTTGTTTTATGCGTTATAACGCAGATTAAAGCTCAAAACGTGCTGTTTTGCTAAAATAAGCATTTTCAAGCATTTTAGATCGTTGAAATCGTTCAAATAGAAGCAATATTAATAAAAACGAATAATAAAAAATTCGTCGTTTTATGCTGTTTTACGCGTTAAAACGCAGATTAAAGCTCAAAACGTGCTGTTTTGCTAAAATAAGCATTTTCAAGCATTTTAGATCGTTGAAATCGTTCGAATAGACGCAATATTAATAAAAACGAATAATAAAAATTTCGTCGTTTTTATGTTTGTTTTACGCGTTAAAACGCAGATTAAAGCTCAAAACGTGCTGTTTTTGCTAAAATAAGCATTTTCAAGCATTTTAGATCGTTGAAATCGTTCAAATAGAAGCAATATTAATAAAAACGAATAATAAAAATTCGTCGTTTTATGCTGTTTTACGCGTTAAAACGCAGATTAAAGCTCAAAACGTGCTGTTTTGCTAAAATAAGTATTTTCAAGCATTTTAGATCGTTGAAATCGTTCAAATAGAAGCAATATTAATAAAAAACGAATAATAAAAATTCGTCTTTTTTATGCTGTTTTACGCGTTAAAACGCAGATTAAAGCTCAAAACGTGCTGTTTTGCTAAAATAAGCATTTTAAAGCATTTTAGATCGTTGAAATCGTTAAAATAGACGCAAAAAAATAAAAACGAATAATAAAAATTTCTCGTTTTATGTTTTTTACTTTAAAAACGCAGAAAAAAAGCTCAAAACGTCCCCTGTTTTGCAAAAATAAGCATTTTCAAGCATTTTAGAGGGTTTGGGAAATCGTTAAAAAGGGACGCAATATTAAAAAAAACGAATAATAAAATTTCGTCTTTTTTATGCTGTTTTACGCGTTAAACGCAGATTAAAGCTGAAAACGTGCTGTTTTTAAAAAAATAAGCATTTTCAAGCATTTTAGACGTTGAAATCGTTCAAATAGACGCAATATTAATAAAAACGAATAAAAAAAAAATTCGTCGTTTTATTGTTTTACGCTTTAAAAACGCAGTTTAAAAAGCTCAAAACGTGTTTTTTTCAAAAAAAAGATTTTCAAGCATTTTAGATCGTTGAAATCGTTAAAAATGGGAAGCAATATTAATAAAACGAATAAAAAAAAATTTATCTTTTTTGGCTGTTTTACGAGTTAAACGCAGATTGCTCAAAAGTGCTGTTTTTTAAAAAATAAGATTTTCAAGCATTTCAGATCGTTGAAATCGTTCAAAAGAAGCAATATTAAAAAAAACGAATAAAAAAAAATTTCTGCCCCGTTTTATGCTTTTTTACGCTTTAAAAAACGCAGAATAAAGCTCAAACGGCTGTTTTGCTAAAATAAGTTTTTCAAGCATTTTAGATCGTCGAAATCGTTCAAATGGGACGCAATATTAAAAAAAACGAATAATAAAAATTGTCTTTTTTATGTTGTTTTACGCTTTAAAAACGCAGAAAAAAAGCTAAAAACGTGCTGTTTTGCTAAAATAAGCATTTTAACATTTTAGATCGTCAAAACTTTCCCCGGGGACCCCAATATTAAAAAAAAAGGGAATAATAAAAATTTCGTCGTTTTATGCTGTTTTACGCGTTAAAACGCGGGATTAAAGCCCCAAAACGCGCTTTTTTTAAAATAAGCATTTTCAAGCATTTTAAATCGTTGAAATCTTTTAAAAAGGGGTTTAAAAACGAAAAAAAAAATTCCCGTCTTTTTTATGCGTTTTACGCGTTAAAACGCAGTTTAAAAAGCTAAAAACGTGCTGTTTTGCAAAAAATAAGCTTTTTCAGGAAATTTTTAGATCGTTGAAATCGTTCAAAAGAGGGGAAATTAAAAAAAAAACGAATAATAAAAATTTCGTCGTTTTATGTTGTTTTAAGCGTTAAACGCAGAAAAAAAGCTCTAAACGTGCTGTTTTGCTAAAATAAGCTTTTTCAAGCTTTTTAATCGTTGAAATTGTTCAAATAGACGCAATATTTAAAAAAACGAATAATAAAAAAATTGTCGTTTTTATGCTGTTTTAGGGTTAAAAGAAAATTAAAGCTCAAACGTGCTGTTTTGCTAAAATAAGCATTTTCAAGATTTAGACGTTGAAATTCAAATAGAAGCCCCTAAATAAAACGAATAAAAAAAAATTCGTCGTTTTATGTTGTTTTACGCTTTAAAAACGCAGTTTAAAAAACCTAAAAACGTGCTTTTTGGCAAAATAAGTTTTTTCAAGCATTTTGATCGTTAAAACCGTTTAAATAGAAGCAATATTAAAAAAAAACGAATAAAAAAAAATCGCTTTTTGGGCTCTTTAGCGTTAAAACGCAGATTAAAACTAAAAACGTGCTGTTTTGTTTAAAAAGCATTTTCAACATTTTAGATCCCCGGAAATCGCTCAAAAGACGAAATTTTAAAAAAAACGAATAAAAAAAATTTCGTCGTTTTATGCGTTTTACGCGTTAAAACGCAGAAAAAAAGCCCCAAAACGCCTTTTTGAAAAAATAAGCATTTTCAAGAAGATCGTTAAAATTTCCCCCCAAAAGGACGCAAATTAAAAAAACGAATAAAAAAAATTTCCCCGTCTTTTTTATGCTGTTTTACGCTTAAAACGGGGCGGGATTAAAGCCCAAAACGTGCTGTTTTGTTTAAAATAAGATTTTCAAGTTTTTTGTGTTGCTGAAATTTTTCAAAAGAAGAAAATTTTAATAAAAACGAAAAATTTAAAAATTCGTCTTTTTTATGCTGTTTTACGCTTTAAAAACGCAGTTTAAAAAGCTCAAAACGTGCTGTTTTGTTTAAAATAAACATTTTCAAGCATTTGATTTTTTGAAATCGTTCAAAAGACCCCAATAAAAATAAAAACGAATAAAAAAAAATTTCGTCGTTTTATGCTTTTTTACGCTTTAAAAAACCGCGAAAAAAAGCCCAAAACGTGCTTTTTTGCTAAAATAAGAAATTTTCGCTTTTTTAGATCGTTGAAATCGTTCAAATAGACGCAAAAAAAAAATAATAAAATTCGTCGTTTTATGCTGTTTTGAGTTAAAACGCAGTTTAAAAAGCTCAAAAGGCCGTTTGTTAAATTTTAAAAATTTTTTTTTGGTCTGAAGTTAAATAAACAATAAAAAAAAACGAAAAAAAAAAAAATTGTGTTTTAGCTTTTTTACGCTTTAAAAAACGGGGCCCCAAAAAGGCTTTTTGAAAAATAAGATTTTAACTTTTGAGGAAATTTAAAAACGAATAAAAAAAACAAAAAAAAAAATTTTTGCTTTTTAGCTTTTTTAGCTTAAAACGCGTTGCTAAATGCTTTTTCAACAAAGATTTAAATTTTTAAAATGGAAATTTCAAAAAACAATAAAAAAAAACGTTAAAAAAAATTTCCCGTCTTTTTATGCTTTTTTGCTTAAAAAAGAAATTAAAAAGCTAAAACGGCTGTCGCAAATAAGTTTTTTAAATTTTTAATGTTTGTTAAATAAGAAAAAAAAAAAAAAAAAAATTTGGCTGTTTTGTAAAAAAGTTTTCCTTTTAATTTAAATCTTTCTAAAGCTTTAAATAAAAAAAATAAAAAAAAATTTCGTTTTTATTTTTTAGCTTAAAACCGTTAAACTAAAAGGCTTTTTTAAAAAAATTTTCGCTTTTTTAGCCCAAAACGTTAAAAAAAGGCAAATTAAAAAAAACGAAAAAAAAAAAATTTGCTTTTTTAGTTTTAGCGAAAAAAAATTAAAATAAAACGCTTTTTTAAAAAAAAGATTTTAAATTTTTGTCGTTTTTTTGGAAAATAACCCCAATAAAAAAAAACGTTAAAAAATTTTTGCTTTTGCTTTTTACCGTTAAAAGAGAATAAAAATAAAAACCCGTTTTTAAAAATGCTTTAAGCTTTTAGCGTTAAACGCAAATAAAGCAAATTTAAAAAAGTTAAAAATTGTCTTTTTATGTTTTTTAGCTTAAAAAAACCGAAAAAATAAAATGTTTTTTTAAAATGCTTTTTCGCTTTTGAGTAAATGTTCAAAAGAAGCTTTTTAAAAAAGTTTTAAAAAATTGTCTTTTTATCTTTTTTACCCCAAAAAAAAAGTAAAAAATTGTTTTTCAAAAATAAGCTTTTCAAGCATTTTAATCGTTGGTTAAAAGAAAATTTTAAAATATTAATAAAAACGAATAATAAAAATTTCGTCGTTTTTATGCTGTTTTACGCGTTAAAACGCAGATTAAAGCTCAAAACGTGCTGTTTTGCTAAAATAAGCATTTCAGGCATTTTAGATTGTTGAAATCGTTCAAACAGGTGCCAATATTAAATAAAAACGAATAATAAAAAATTCGTCGTTTTTATGCTGTTTTACGCGTTAAAACGCAGATTAAAACCAAAACGTGCTGTTTTGCTAAAAATGCTACTTCTTCAAGCATTTTAGGTCGCTTTGAAATCGTTCAAATAGAAGCAATACCAAAAAACGAATAATAAAAATTCGTCGTTTTATGTTGTTTTACGCGTTGCAGATTAGCTCAAACGCTGTTTTGTATAAAAATAAGATTTTCAAGCATTTTAGATCGCTGGAAATCGTTCAAATAGGACGCAATATTAATAAAGAACGAATAATAAAAATTTCGTCGTTTTATGTTGTTTTACGCGTTAAAAAACGCTGATTAAAGCTCAAAAACGTGCTGTTTTGCTAAAATAAGCATTTCAAGCATTTTAGATCGTTAAATCGTTCAAATAGAAGCAATATTAATAAAAAACGAATAATAAAAATTCGTCGTTTATATGCTGTTTTACGAGTTAAAACGCAGGATTAAAAGCCTCTCAAAAACGTGCTGTTTTGTTAAAATAAGCATTTTCAAGCATTTTAGATCGTTGAAATCGTTCAAATAGAAGCAATATTAATAAAAACGAATAATAAAAATTCGTCGTTTTTATGCGTTGTTTTACGCGTTAAAACGCAGATTAAAACCTCAAAACGTGCTGTTTTGCTAAAATAAGCATTTTCAAGCATTTTAGATCGTTGAAATCGTTCAAATAGACGCAAATATTAATAGTAAAAAACGAATAATAAAATTTCTGCCGTTTTTATGCTGTTTTACGCGCTAAAACGCAGATTAAAGCTCGTAAACGCGCTGTTTTGCTAAAATAAGCATTTTCTCAAGAGCATTTTAGATCGTTGAAATCGTTCAAATAGAAGTACACATAATAAAAAAAAAAAACGAATAATAAAATTTTCGTCGTTTTTATGCTGTTTTACGCGTTAAAACGCAGAATAAAGTTTTTCTCAAAACGTGCTGTTTTGCTGCTAAAATAAGCATTTTCAAGCATTTTAGATCGTTGAAACCGTTTTTAAATAGACGCAATATTAATAAAAACGAATAATAAAAAAATTGTCGTTTTTATAAGTTGTTTTACGCGTTAAAACGCAGATTAAAAGCTCAAAACGTGCTGTTTTGCTAAAATAAGCATTTTCAAGCATTTTAGATCGCTGAAATCGTTCAAATAGAAGCAAATATTAATAAAAACGAATAATAAAATTTCGTCGTTTTTATGCTGTTTTACGCGTTAAAACGCAGATTAAAAGCTCAAAACGCGCTGTTTTACAGAATAAGCATTTCAAGCATTTTGTAGATCGTTGGAAATCGTTTAAATAGAAGCAATATTAATAAAAAACGCACAATAAAAATTCGTAATTTTTATGCTCTTTACGCGTTAAAACGCAGATTAAAGCTCAAAACGTGCTGTTTTGCTAAAATAAGCATTTTCAAGCATTTTAGATCGTTGAAATCAATTCAAATAGAAGCAATATTAATAAAAACGAATAATAAAAATTCGTCGTTTTATGCTGTTTTACGCTAAAACGCAGATTAAAGCTCAAAACGTGCTGTTTTGATAAAATAAGCATTTTCAAGCATTTTAGATCGTTGAAATCGTTCGCTAAATAGAAGCAATATTAATAAAAACGAATAATAAAAATTGTCGTTTTTATGCTGTTTTACGCGTTAAAAACGCAGATTAAAGCTCAAAACGTGCTGTTTTGCTAAAATAAGCATTTTCAAGCATTTTAGATCGTTGAAATCGTTCAAATAGACGCATTAATAAAAACGAATAATAAAAAATTCTGTCGTTTTATGCTGTTTTACGCGTTAAAAACGCATTAAAGCTCAAAACGTGCTGTTTTGCTAAAATAAGCATTTTCAGGCATTTTAGATTGTTGAAACTGTTCAAATAGAAGCAATATTAATAAAAACGAATAATAAAAATCTGTCGTTTTATGCTGTTTTACGCGTTAAAACGCAGATTAAAACTCAAAACGTGCTGTTTCGTATAAAATAAGCATTTTCAAGCATTTTAGGTCGTTGAAATCGTTCAAATAGAAGCACACAATAAAAAACGAATAATAAAAATCTGTCGTTTTATGTTGTTTTACGCGTTAAAAACGCAGATTAAAGCTCAAACGTGCTGTTTTGCTAAAATAAGCATTTTCAAGCATTTTAGATCGTTGAAATCGTTCAAATAGACGCAATATTAATAAAGAACGAATAATGCAATTTCTTGCCGTTTTTAGTTGGTGTTTTACGCGTTAAAACGCTGATTAAAGCTCAAAACTGCGCTGTTTTGCTGCTAAAATACATTTCAAGTATTTTAGATCGTTGAAATCGTTCAAATAGAAGCAATATTAATAAAACGAATAATAAAAATCTGTCGTTTATATGCTGTTTTACGAGTTAAAACGCAGATTAAAGCTCAAACGTGCTGTTTTGTTAAAATAAGCATTTTCAAGCATTTTAGATCGTTGAACCGTTCAAATAGAAGCAATATTAATAAAAAACGAATAATAAAAATTTGTCGTTTTATGCTGTTTTACGCGTTAAAGCGCAGATTAAGCTCAAAACGTGCTGTTTTGCTAAAATAAGCATTTTCAAACACGATCGCTGGAATCGCCCAACACGCAATATTAATAAAAACGAATAATAAAAATTTCGTCGTTTTATGCTGTTTTACGCGTTAAAACGTGCAGATTAAAGCCTGCAAACGTGCCGTTTTGCTAAAATAAGCATTTTCAAGCATTTTAGATCGTTGAAATCGTTCAAATAGAATCAATATTAACAAAAACCACAATAAAAATTCGTGGTTTTTGGCGCTTGCTTTGAGTTAAACGCAGATTAAAGCTCAAAACGTGCTGTTTTGTTAAAATAAGTATTTTCAAGCATTTTAGATCGTTGAAACCGTTCAACAGAAGCAATATTAATAAAAACGAATAATAAAAAATTCGTCGTTTTATGTTGTTTTTACGTTAAAACGTAGAATAAAACTCAAAAACGTGCTGTTTTGCTAAAATAAGTATTTTCAAGCATTTTAGATCGTTGAAATCGTTCAACAGAAGCCAATATTAATAAAAACGAATAATAAAAAATTCGTCGTTTTATGCTGTTTTACGCGTTAAACGCAGAATAAAGCTCAAAACGCTGTTTTGCTAAAATAAGCATTTTCAAGCATTTTAGATCGTTGAAATCGTTCAAATAGAAGCTAATATTAATAAAAACGAATAATAAAAAATTCGTCGTTTTATGCTGTTTTACGCGTTAAAACGCAGATAAATGCTCAAACGTGCTGTTTTGCTAAAATAAGCATTTTCAAGCATTTTAGATCGTTGAAATCGTCTTCAAATAGACGCACATTACTAAAAAACGAATAATAAAAATTCGTCGTTCTATGCTGTTCACGCGTTAAAACGCAGATTAAAAGCTCAAAACGTGCTGTTTTGCTAAAATAAGCATTTTCAAGCATTTTAGATCGCTGGAAATCGTTCAAATAGAAGCAATATTAATAAAAAAAACGAATAATAAAAATTCGTCGTTTTATGCTGTTTTACGCGTTAAAACACAGATTAAAAGCTCAAAACGCTGTTTTGCTAAAATAAGCATTTTCAAGCATTTTAGATCGTTGAAATCGTTCAAATAGAGCAATATTAATAAAAACGAATAATAAAAATTCGTCGTTTTATGCTGTTTTACGCGTTAAAACGCAGATTAAACCTCAAAATCGTACGCTTGCTAAAATAAGCATTTTCAAGCATTTTAGATCGTTGAAATCGTTCAAATAGACGCAATATTAATAAAAAAACGAATAATAAAAAATTTCGTCGTTTTATGTTGTTTTACGCGTTAAAACGCAGATTAAAGCTCAAAATGCGCTGTTTTGCTAAAATAAGCATTTTCAAGCATTTTAGATCGCTGGAAATCGTTCAAATAGAAGCAATATTAATAAAAACGAATAATAAAAATTTCGTCGTTTTTATGCTGATTTACGCGTTAAAACGCAGACAAAGCCCGCACGCTGTTTTGCTAAAAATAAGCATTTTCAAGCATTTTAGATCGTTGAAATCGTTCAAATAGACGCAATATTAATAAAACGAATAATAAAAAATTCGTCGTTTTATGCTGTTTACGCGCTAAAACGCAGATTAAAAGTCAAAACGTGCTGTTTTGCTAAAATAAGCATTTTCAAGCATTTTAGATCGTTGAAATCGTTCAAATAGAAGCAATATTAATAAAAAAAACGAATAATAAAAATTTCGCCGTTTTTTATGCTGTTTTACGCGTTAAAACGCGATTAAAGCTCAAAACGTGCTGTTTTGCTAGAATAAGCATTTTCAAGCATTTTAGATCGTTGAAACCGTTTAAATAGATACATTAATAAAACGAATAATAAAAATTCGTAATTTTTATGTTCTTTTACGCGTTAAAACGCAGATTAAAGCTCAAAACGTGCTGTTTTGCTAAAATAAGCATTTCAAGCATTTTAGATCGCTGGAACCGTTCAAATAGAAGCAATATTAATAAAAACGAATAATAAAAATCTGCTGTTTTATGCTGTTTTACGCGTTAAAAACGCAGATTAAAGCTCAAAACGTGTTGTTTTGATAAAATAAGCATTTTCAAGCATTTTAGATCGTTTGAAATCGTCTAAATAGAAGCAATATTAATAAAAAAACGAACAATAAAAATTCGTCGTTTTATGCTGTTTTACGCGTTAACGCAGATTAAAGCTCAAACGCTGTTTTGCTAAAATAAGCATTTTCAAGCATTTTAGGATCGTTGAAATCGTTCAAATAGACGCAATATTAATAAAAAAAACGAATAATAAAATATCGTCGTTTTTATGTTGTTTTACGCGTTAAAACGCAGAATAAAAGCCTGCAAACGTGCTGTTTTGCTAAAATAAGCATTTTCTAAGCATTTTAGATTGTTGAAATCGTTCAAATAGAAGCAATATTAATAAAAAACGAATAATAAAAAAATTCGTCGTTTTATGTTGTTTACGCGTTAAAACGCAGACAAAGCTCAAAACGTGCTATTTTGCTAAAATAAACATTTTCGCCATTTTCATCGTTGAACTGCCCAAATAGACGTAATATTAATAAAAAAAACGAATAATAAAAATTTCTGTCGTTTTATGCTGTTTTTACGCGTTAAAAAACGCAGATTAAAGCTCAAATGTGCTGTTTTGCTAAAATAAGCATTTTCAGGTGCATTTTAGATTGTTGAAATCGTTCAAATAGAAGCAATATTAATAAAACGAATAATAAAAATTCGTCGTTTTATGCTGTTTTACGCGTTAAAACGCAGATTAAAACTCAAACGTGCTGTTTTGCTGCTAAAAATAAGCATTTTCAAGCATTTTAGGTCGTTGAACTGTTCAAATAGAAGCACAATAAAAACGAATAATAAAAATTCGTCGTTTTATGCTGTTTTACGCGTTAAAACGCAGATTAAAGCTCAAACGTGCTGTTTTGCTAAAATAAGCATTTTCAAGCATTTTAGATCGTTGAAATCGTTCAAATAGAAGCAATATTAATAAAACGAATAATAAAAATCTGTCGTTTTTATGCTGTTTTACGCGTTAAACGCAGATTAAAACTCAAAACGTGCCGTTTTGCTAAAAATAAGCATTTCACATTTTAGGCTCTCGTTGAAAATCGTTCAAATAGGAAGCAATAATAATAAAACGAATAATAAAAATTCGGGTAATTTTATGTTTTACGCGTTAAAAACGCAGATTAAAGCTCAAACGTGCTGTTTTACAAAATAAGCATTTTCAAGCATTTTGATCGTTGAAATCGTTCAAATAGAAGCAATATTAATAAAAACGAATATCAAAAATCTGTCGTTTTTATGTTGTTTACGCGTTAAACGCAGATTAAAGCTACGTGCTGTTTTGCTAAAATAAGCATTTTCAAGCATTTTAGATCGCTGAAATCGTTCAAATAGAAGCAATATTAATAAAAACGAATAATAAAAATTCGTCGTTTTATGCTGTTTTACGCGTTAAAACGCAGATTAAAGCTCAAAACGTGCTGTTTTGCTAAAATAAGCATTTTCAAGACGTAGATCGTTGAAATCGTTCAAATAGACGCAATATTAATAAAACGAATAATAAAAATATCGTCGTTTTTATGCTGTTTTACGCGTTAAAACGCAGAAAAAGCTCAAAACGTGCTGTTTTGCTTAAAATAAGCATTTTCAAGCATTTTAGATTGTTGAAATCGTTCAAATAGAGTAATATTAATAAAACGAATAATAAAAATTCGTCGTTTTTATGCTGTTTTACGCGTTAAAACGCAGATTAAAGCTCAAACGTGCTATTTTGCTCAAAATAACATTTTCAAGCATTTTCATCGTTGAAATCGTTCAAATAGACGCAATATTAATAAAAACGAATAATAAAAATTCGTCGTTTTATGCTGTTTTACGCGTTAAAACGCAGATTAAAGCTCAAAACGTGCTGTTTTGCTAAAATAAGCATTTTCAGGCATTTTAGATTGTTGAAATCGTTCAAATAGAAGCAATATAATAAAAACGAATAACAAAAATTCGTTTTTATGCTTTTTACGCGTTAAAACGCAGATTAAAACTCAAAACGTGCTGTTTTGCTAAAATAAGCATTTTCAAGCATTTTAGGTCGTTGAAATCGTTCAATAGAAGTAATAATAATAAAAACGAATAATAAAAATTCGTCGTTTTATGCTGTTTTACGCGTTAAAACGCAGATTAAAGCTCAAAACGTGCTGTTTTGCTAAAATAAGCATTTTCAAGCATTTTAGATCGTTGAAATCGTTCAAATAGAAGCAATATTAATAAAAACGAATAATAAAAATTCGTCGTTTTATGCTGTTTTACGCGTTAAAACGCAGATTAAAACTCAAAACGTGCTGTTTTGCTAAAATAAGCATTTTCAAGCATTTTAGGTCGTTGAAATCGTTCAACAGAGCAATAATAATAAAAAACGAATAATAAAAATTCGTAATTTTTATGTTTTTACGCGTTAAAACGCAGATTAAAGCTCCAACGTGCTGTTTGCTAAATAAGCATTTTCAGCATTTTAGACCCGGAAATCGTTCAAAAGAGCATATTAATAAAACGAAAAAAAAATTCGTCTTTTTTTATGCGTTTTACGCTTTAAAAACGCAGATTAAACTAAAAAACGTGCTTTTTTTAAAAAATAAGCATTTTCAAGCATTTTAGATCGTGAAACTTTTAAAATAGAAGCAATATTAAAAAAAACGAATAAAAAAAAATTGTCTTTTTTATGTTTTTTACGCTTAAAACGCAGTTTAAAAGCTCAAAACGTGCTGTTTTGCTAAAATAAGTTTTTTCAAGCATTTAGATCGTTGAAATGTTCAAAAGACGCAATATTAAAAAAAAACGAATAATAAAAATTTCGTCTTTTTTTATGCTTTTTTACGCGTTAAACGCGAATAAAGCTCAAAAGGGCTTTTTTGCTAAAATAAGCATTTTCAACATTTTGATCGTTGAAATCGTTCAAATAGACGAAAATTTTAAAAAAAACGAATAATAAACAACGTCGTTTTATGTTTTTTCCCGGTTAAAACGCAGATTAAACTCAAAACGTGCGTTTTTGCTAAAATAAGCATTTTCAAGCATTTTAGATCGTTGAAATCGTTCAAATAGAAGCAATATTAATAAAAACGAATAAAAAAATTTCGTCGTTTTTTGCTGTTTTAGGGCCAAAAGCAGTTAAAGCTAAAAAGGGCTGTTTTGTAAAAAAAAGCATTTCGCTTTTTTAGATCGTTAAAACGTTTAAATAGAAGCAAATTAAAAAAACGAAAATAAAAATTCGTCATTTTATGCTGTTTGCTTAAAAACGCGATTAAAGCTCAAAACGTGCTGTTTTGCTAAAATAAGCTTTTTCAATTTTTAGATCGTTGAAATCGTTCAAATAGACGAAATTAATAAAAACGAATAAAAAACGTCGTTTTTTCGACGCGTTAAAACGCAGAATAAAGCTCAAAACGTGCTGTTTTGCTAAAATAAGCATTTTCAAGCATTTTAGACGGGGGAAACGTTCAAATAGAAGCAATATTAAAAAAAACGAATAAAAAAAATTCGCGTTTTATGCTGTTTTACGCGTTAAACGCAGATTAAAGCTCAAAACGTGCTGTTTTGCTAAAATAAATTTTCAAGCATTTTAGATCGTTGAAATGTTCAAATAGACGCAATATTAATAAAAACGAATAAAAAAAAAAAATCGCTTTTTTTGCTGTTTTAGGGTTAAAAACGCAGATTAAACTCAAAACTGCGTTTTGCTAAAATAAGCATTTTCGCATTTTAGATCGTTGAAATCGTTCAAATAGACGCAATAAAAAAAACGAAAAAAAAAATTTCGTCTTTTTTGTTGTTTTACGCTTTAAAAACGCAGATTAAACTAAAAAACGTGCGTTTTGCAAAAAATAATCATTTTCAAGCATTTTGACGTTGAAATCGTTCAAATAGACGCAATATTAAAAAAAAAGGAATAATAAAAATTCGTCTTTTTTATGTGTTTACGCGTTAAAACGAAAAAGCTAAAAACGTTCTGTTTGCTAAAAAACTTTTTCAAGCATTTTGATCTTTGGGAAACGTTAAAAGACGCAATAAAAAAAAAACGAATTAAAAAAATTTTGTCGTTTTTAGCGTCAGGTTGCAGTAAACTAAAAAGGGCTTTTTTGCTAAAATAAGCATTTTCGCATTTTAAATCGTTGAAATCGTTCAAATAGACGCAATTTTAAAAAAACGAATAAAAAAAAATTCGTCGTTTTATGCTTTTTTACGCGTTAAAACGCAGACAAAACTCAAAACGTGTTTTTGCTAAAAATAAGCATTTTCAAGCATTCTAGATCGTTGAAATCGTTAAAATAGACGCAATATTAATAAAACGAAAAAAAAAAAACGTCGTTTTATGCTTTTTTACGCGTTAAAACGCAGATTACAGCTCAAAAGGGCTGTTTTGCTAAAATAATTTTTTCAAGCATTTTAGATCGAAAAAGTTAAAATGAAAATATTAATAAAAACGAATAAAAAAAATTTCGTCGTTTTATGCTGTTTTACGCTTTAAAAAACGCAGATTAAAGCTCAAAACGTGCTGTTTTGCAAAAATAAGCATTTTCAAGCATTAAGTCGTTGAAATCGTTTAAATAGGTTTATTAATAAAACAATAAAAAAAAAATTCTTCATTTTATGTTTTTTACGGGGTTAAAAACGCAGTTTAAAGCTAAAAAACGTGCTTTTTTGAAAAAAAGCTTTTTCCATTTTAGATCGTTTGAAATTGTTCAAATAGACGCAATATTAAAAAAAAAACTAAAAAAAAATGTCGCCTTTTTTTGGCTGTTTTCCGTTAAAACGCAGAAAAAAAGTCAAAAGGCGGAAAAATGATTTTCCTTTTAGATCTTGAAATCGTTCAAATAGAAGCAATTTTTAAAAAAAATGGTTGTTTGAAAAAGTGGTTTACGATCGAGATTTTTTGGATAAGTCTTAGGGATATAAGTTTTTGTTGCAATTGTTGTAACATTACTTCCCCAATTTTGTTTCACTTTTAGGCCCCCCGCACACAAAATTTTTTACCGGGCGATCATTCAACAAAACTTAACCCACAGAAAATTCCATTCTTTGAGCCGTAGAGTAAAAGACGGAAGATCGGTAATCACTCGAACGCTTGGGGCTGGCACGGAAGACTGGCAGCGCTGGGTAGACGGAGTGGCCGTTTTCTCTGGTTTTAAAGAGGGGGCGGGAAAGACGGGCGCCCCGAGATGGGCGGAGATCGGGCCCTCTCTCGTTTTAACGAGGGGCTACCGCGGACCCGCTCGTGACACAGGTCTGAACAGTAACCCAATAAAAATTTTAAAGACGTTTTCCCTCAAACGAATAAAAAAATTCGTCGTTTTACGTTTTCGCGTTAAAACGCGATTAAAACTCAAAAAGTGCGTTTTGCTAACTTTTCAAGAAGATCGTTGAAATCGTTCAAATAGACGCAATATTAATAAAAACGAATAATAAAAAACCCTCGTTTTATTTTTTTTACCCTTAAAAAGCAGATTAAAGCTCAAAACGTGCTGTTTTCAAAAAATCATTTTCGCCCTTTTAGATCGTTGAAATCGTTTAAATAGAAGCAAATTTAAAAAAAACGAATAAAAAAAATTCGTCGTTTTATGCTGTTTTACGCGTTAAAACGCAATTAAAGCTCAAAATGCTGTTTTTTAAAAATAAGCATTTTCAAGCATTTTAGATCGTTGAAATCGTTAAAATAGACGAAATTAAAAAAAAACGATTAATAAAAATTTTCGTCGTTTTGCTTTTTTACGTTAAAAAACGCGATTCCAAACGCTGTTTTGCTAAAAAAAGCATTTTCAAGCATTTTAGATCGTTGAAACGTTAAAAGACGCAATTTTTAAAAAAGAACAAAATAAAAATTTCGTCTTTTTTAAAAACTTTTTACGCGTTCGCTGATTAAACTAAAAACGGCGTTTTGCTAAAATGACCCCTTTTTAGATCGGAAATCGTTAAAATAACGCAATATTAAAAAAACGAATAAAAAAAATTCGTCGTTTTATGCTTTTTTACGCTTTAAAAACGCAGATTAAAGCTAAAAACGTGCTGTTTTGCTAAAATAAGCTTTTTCGCATTTTAGATCGTTGAAATCGTTCAAATAGAAGAAATTAATAAAAACGAATAAAAATTTCGTCGTTTTTATGCTGTTTTACGCGCAAAAACGAGATTAAAAAGCTAAAAAACGTGCTGTTTCTAAAATAACATTTTCAAGCATTTTGATCGTTGAAACGTTTAAAAAACAATTTTAAAAAAAGTAAAAAAATTCGTCATTTTATGCTTTTTTACGCGTTAAAACGCAGTTTAAAAACTCAAACGTGCTGTTTTGCTTAAAAGCATTTTCAAGCATTTTAACGTTGAAATCGTTCAAATAGACGCAAATTAATAAAAACGAAAAATAAAAATTTGCGTTTTATGCTGTTTTACGCTTTAAAAAACGCAGAATAAACTCAAAACGTGCTGTTTTCAAAAAAAAAATTTTTCAAGCATTTTAGATCGTTGAAATCGTTCAAATAGACGCAATATTAAAAAAACAAAATAAAAATTCGTCTTTTTTTATGTGTTTTCGGTTTAAAAACGCAGATTAAAGCTCAAAAGGGCTGTTTTGCTAAAAAAAGCATTTTCAAGCTTTTTGACCCGTTGAAATCTTTAAATAGACGCAAATTAATAAAAAACGAATAATAAAAATTTCGTTTTTTTGCGTTTTACGCGTTAAACGCGATTAAAAGCTCAAAAGGGTTTTCGTTTTGCTAAAATAATCATTTTCAAGCTTTCTGATCGGAAATCTTTCAAAAGACGCAATATTAAAAAAAAGGAAAAAAAAAATTCGTCTTTTTTATGTGTTTTCGCGTTAAAACGCAGATTAAACTAAAAACGTGCTGTTTTTAAAATAACAGTTTCGCTTTTTGATCGTTGAAATCGTTAAATAGACGAATAAAAATAAAACAATAAAAAAATTTTGTCGTTTTATGTGTTTTACGCGAAAAAACGCAGAATAAAGCTAAAAACGTGCTGTTTTGCAAAATAAGATTTTCAAGCATTTTAGATCGTTTAAATCGTTCAAATAGACGCAATATTAAAAAAAAAACGTAAAAAAATTCGTCGTTTTATGCTTTTTTACGCGTTAAAACGCGATTAAAGCTAAAAACGGCTGTTTTTTTGCTTTTCGCTTCTAGATCGTTTGAAATCGTTCAAATAGACGCAAATTAAAAAAAAACGAATAATAAAAATTCGTCGTTTTATGCTTTTTTACGCGTTAAAAGCAGATTGCTCAAAACGGCTGTTTTTAAAATAAGATTTTCAAGCATTTTGATCTTTGGGGAAATTTTAAAAATAGAAGAATATTAATAAAACGAATAAAAAAAATTTTGCGTTTTATGTTTTTTACGCGTTAAAACGGATTAAACTAAAAACGTGCTGTTTTGCTAAAAAAGTTTTTCAAGCATTTTAGATTTGAAACGTTTAAATGGGCAATATTAAAAAAACAAAAAAAAAATTCGTCATTTTATGCTTTTTTCGCGTTAAAACGCAGATTAAAGCTAAAAAACGTCTGTTTTGTAAAATAAGATTTTGCATTTTAGATCGTTGAAATTGTTCAAATAGACGAAATTAATAAAAACAAAAAAATTCGCCGTTTTATGTGTTTTACGCGTTAAACGCAGAATAAAGCTAAAAAACCCTGGCTAAAATAAGCTTTTTCGCATTTTGATCGTTAAAACTTAAAAAGAAGCAATTTTAAAAAAAACAATAAAAAAAATTCATCGTTTTATGTTTTTTTACGCGTTAAACGCGATTAAAGCTAAAAAAGGCTGTTTTCTAAAATCTTTTTCAAGCTTTTTGATCGTTGAAACGTTCAAATAGACGCAATTTAAAAAGAACGAATAAAAAAACTTGCGTTTTATGCTGTTTTACGCGTTAAAACGCAGATTAAAGCTCAAACGTGTTTTTTGCAAAAATAATCATTTTCAAGCATTTTAGATCGTTGAAATCGTTCAAATAGAAGCAATATTAAAAAAAACAATAAAAAAATTCGTCTTTTTTTATGCTTTTTAGCTTTAAAAACACAGATTAAATAAAACGTGTGTTTTGCTAAAATAAATTTTCAAGATTTTAGATCGTTGAAATCTTCAAAAGAAGAAAATTTTAAAAAAAAACGAATAAAAAAAAAGGGTTTTTTTTGTAAAGTAGGTTTAGTCGAGATGTTTACGTGAAAAGTCTTTTTAAAAGTTTTTTTTGTTGCTTGTTGAACCCACTTGCACTTCACTTTTTGTTTTACTTTTAAAAATTCAACGAAAATGGGGCTCCCCGCACCCCAAATTTTTTATCGGCCGATATTTTTGGGGTTATAATCAGTATGAAGATGTATGCAAGTCCGCATTCTCAACGATTTTGTATCGGCCGATAAACAAGTTTGATGGGCTCCCCAAATGCGTTCAAACTAAACATCGGCCAACCAGGCCAAATTCGCCGACTGCGATATGTAGGAGCTGTCGCGCGCGCCACCTCCGATTGTTTAGTCGGCCGACGATAATTTAGTTCGCTCGAGTATTGCCGTCGGCCGATGTTGTTGTGTGCGCACTCCCCCCAAACCCAACTGTTTGGGGCGCGCTCAACCCGATCAAAATATCGGCCGATAAAAAATTTGAGGTGCGGGGGCCGGCCTAACGAGGGGGAGCGATCGGCCCCGTGAGGCCTCCAACGTTTTTGAACGGTCACCGTAAAACGATTTTAAAGACGTTTTCCCTTGTCGTTTTATGCTGTTTTACGCGTTAAAACGCAGATTAAAGCTCAAAAAGTGTGTTTTTTCTAAAATAAACATTTTCAAGCATTTACATCGTTGAAATCGTTCAAATAGACGCAAATTAATAAAAAAAGAATAATAAAAAAATTTTGCCCTTTTGGGTTTTTTTCGCGTTAAAACGCGATTAAAACTCAAAACGGGAGTTTTCGCTAAAATAAGCATTTTCAAGCATTTTAATCGTCAAATCGTTCAAATAGAACAAAATTAAAAAAAACGAATAAAAAATTCGTCGTTTTATGCTGTTTTTCGCGTTAAAAAAGCAGATTAAAGCTCAAAAAGTGCTGTTTTTTTAAAATGCATTTTCCCAAACATTTTTATCGTTTAAATCGTTCAAATAGAAGCAATATTAATAAAAACGAATAATAAAAATTTCGTCGTTTTAGCGTTTTTCCCCTAAAAAGCAGATTAAAACTCAAAAAGTGCTGTTTTGCTAAAAAAAGCATTTTCAAGCATTTTTGATCGTTGGGAAAACGTTCAAATAGACCCAAAAAATAAAAAACGAAAAAAAAAACTTCGTCGTTTTATGCTGTTTTACGCGTTAAAAAGCAGATTATAGCTCAAAAATGTTTTTTGCTAAAATAATCATTTTTTAAGCATTTTAGATCGTTGAAATCGTTCAAATAGAAGCAATATTAATAAAAAAGAATAATAAAAAAAACGTCGTTTTTGCTGTTTTACGCGTTAAAACGCAATTAAAGCTCAAACGGGTGTTTTGCTAAAATAAGCATTTTTGCATTTTAGATCGTTGAAACGTTCAAATAGACGCAATATTTAAAAAAACGAATAATAAAACTTCGCGTTTTATGCTGTTTTACGCGTTAAAAAGCAGATTCTCAAAAAGTGCGTTTGCTAAAATAAGCATTTTCAAGCATTTTAATCGTTGAAACGTTCAAATAAAAATATTAATAAAAAAAAAAAAAATTCGTCGTTTTATGCTGTTTTTCGCGTTAAAAAAGGATTAAAAACTCAAAACGTGCTGTTTTTCTAAAATAAAATTTTCGAGCATTTTAGATCGTTGAAATCGTTCAAATAGAAGCAATATTAATAAAAACGAATAATAAAAATTCGTCGTTTTATGTGTTTTACGCGTTAAAAAAGCAGATTAAAACTCAAAAAAGTTGTTTTGCTAAAATAAACATTTTCAAGCATTTACATCGTTTAAATCGTTCAAATGACGCAATATTAATAAAAAAGAATAATAAAAAAATTTCGTCGTTTTTTTGTGTTTTACGCGTTAAAACGCAGATTAAAGCTCAAAACGTGCTGTTTTTAAAATAAGCATTTTTAAGCAAATTGTTGAAACGTTCAAATAGAAGCAAATTTAAAAAAAACAATAATAAAAATTCGTCGTTTTATGCTGTTTTACGCGTTAAAAAAGCAGATTAAAACTCAAAAAGGGTGTTTTGCAAAATAAGATTTTCGCTTTTTGATCGTTTAAATCGTTTTAAAAAGAAGCAATATTAATAAAAAAAGAAAAAAAAATTCGTCTTTTTTGCGTTTTACGCGTTAAAAAGCAGATTAAACTCAAAAAAGTGCTGTTTTTTCTAAAATAAGCATTTTCAAGATTTTTTGATCGTTGAAACGTTTAAATAGACGCAATATTAATAAAAACGAATAATAAAAATTTCGTCGTTTTTTTATTCGTTAAACGCAGATAAAGTCAAACGTGCTGTTTTAAGCTAAAATAAGCATTTTAAGCATTTTAATTTGAAATCGTTCAAATAGAAGCAATTTTAAATAAAAAAAGAATAATAAAAATTCGCGTTTTATGCTGTTTTAAGCGTTTAAAACCAGATTAAATAAACGTGCTGTTTTTAAAAAAATTTTCAAGCATTTAATCGTTGAAATCGTTAAATAAACTATTAATAAAAAAATAAAAAAATTCTTTTTTATTGTTTTACGCGTTAAACGAGAAAATCAAAACGTGCTTTTGCTAAAATAAAGCTTTCGATTTTAGATCGTTGAAATCGTTCAAAAGAAGCAATATTAATAAAAACGAATAATAAAAATCGTCATTTTTATGCTGTTTTACGCGTTAAAAGCAGTTTTAAAAGCTCAAACGTGCTGTTTTTGCTAAAATAAGCATTTTCAAGCATTTTAGATTGTTGAAATCGTTCAAATAGAAGCAATATTAATAAAAACGAATAATAAAAATTCGTCGTTTTATGCTGTTTTTACGCGTTAAAATGCAGATTAAAACTCAAAACGTGCTGTTTTGCTAAATAAGCATTTTCAAGCATTTTAGATCGTTGAAATCGTTTAAATAGAAGCAATATAATAAAAACGAATAATAAAAAAAATTCGTCATTTTATGCTGTTTTACGCGTTAAAACGCAGATTAAAGCTCAAAAAAACTCAAAACGTGCTGTTTTGCTTTAAAATAAACATTTTCAAAGCATTTACATCGTTGAAATCGTTCAAATCGACGCAATATTAATAAAGCGAATAATAAAAATTTCGTCGTTTTGCTGTTTTACGCGTTAAAACGCAGATTAAAAACTCAAAACGTGCTGTTTTGCTAGTACTTATTTTCAAGCATTTTAGATTTGTTGAAATCGTTTAAATAAACAATATTTAATAAAAAACGGAATAATAAAAATTCGTCGTTTTATGCTGTTTTACGCGTTAAAACGCAGATTTAAAACTCAAAACGTGCTGTTTGCTAAAATAAGCATTTTCAAGCATTTTAGGTCGTTGTGTTTGTGACGTATTAATAAAAAACGAATAATAAAAATTCGTCATTTTTATGCTGTTTTTTACGCGTTAAGCGCAGATTAAAGCTCAAAACGTGCTGTTTTGCTAAAATAAGCATTTTCAAGCATTTTAGATCGTTGAAATCGTTCAAATAGACGCAATATTAATAAAAACGAATAATAAAAATTTCGTCGTTTTATGCTGTTTTACGCGTTCCAAACGCAGAATAAAGCTCAAAACGTGCTGTTTTTAGCACAAAATAAAGCATTTTCAAGCATTTTTAGATCGTTGAAATCGTTCAAATAGAAGCAATAATAATAAAAACGAATAATAAAAAAATTCGTCGTTTTTTACTGTTTTCGCGTTAAAACGCTGATTAAAGCAAAACGTGCTGTTTGCTAAAATAAACATTTTCAGAAGCATTTTAGTCGTTGAAATCGTTCAAGTGTTACCAATGTAAAAACGAATAATAAAAATTTCGTCGTTTTTATGCTGTTTTACGCGTTAAAACGCAGATTAAAGCTCAAAACGTGCTGTTTTGCTAAAATAAGCATTTTCAAGCATTTTAGATGGTTGAAATAATTTCAAATAGACGCAATATTTATAAAACGAATGGCAAGAATTTCGTCGTTTTTATGCCATTTTTCGCGTTAAAACGCTGATTAAAGCTCAAAACGTGTGCTGTTTGCTAAAATAAGCATTTCAAGCATTTTAGATCGTTGAAATTGTTCAAATAGACGCAATATTAATAAAAAACGAATAATAAAAATACGTCGTTTTTATGCTGTTTTACGCGTTAAAACGCAGATTAAAGCTCAAAACGTGCTGTTTTGCTAAAACAAAGCATTTCCAAGCATTTTAGATCGTTGAAATCGTTCAAGCCAGAAGCAATATTAATAAAAACGAATATGCATGCGTCGTTTTTGCTAGCTGTTTTACGCATAAAACGCAGATTAAAACTCAAAACGTGCTGTTTTTGCTAAAATAAGCTTTTTCAAGCATTTTAGATCGTTAAATCGTTAAAATAGAAGAATTTAATAAAAACGAATAAAAAAAAATTCGTCTTTTTGCTTTTTTACGCAAAACGCAGATTAAACTCAAAACGTGCTGTTTTGCTAAAATAAGCATTTTAAACTTTTTAGATCGTTGAAATGTTAAAAAGCGCAATATTAATAAAAACAATAAAAAAAATTCGCGTTTTTTGCTTTTTTAGGGAAAACGAAAAAACCAAAAGTGTTTTTTAAAAAAATTTTCAATTTTTAGATCGTTGAAATTTCAAAAGAAAATATTAAAAAAGAAAAAAAAAATTTCGTTTTTTTCTTTTTTACGCGTTAAAACCAAAAACTCCGTGCTGTTTTGTTTAAAAAACATTTTAAGCATTTTGCGGAAATTTAAAAAAAACTTTTAAAAAAACAAAAATTAAAAAATTTTTTTTTATGCTGTTTTACAAAAACGCAGTTAAAACTAAAAATCTTTTTTCAAAAAAACATTTTAAAAATTTAAATCTTTTCTAAGCTTTAAATAAAAACAAATTTAAAAAAAACGTCTTTTTTTGCTTTTTAGCTTAAAAGCAATTTAAAACTTTGGGTTTTTCAAAATAAACTTTAAATTTAACGTTAAATCTTTAAAATAAGCTTTAAAAAAACTTAAAAAAAAACGTCTTTTTTTATTTTTTTGCTTAAAACCGTAAACTCAAAATTTTTTTAAAAAAAAATTTTTAAGTTTTAGTGTTAAACGTTAAAAGAAGAATAAAAAAACGAAAAAAAAAAAATTTTCCTTTTAGGTTTTTTACCGTTAAAACCGTTAAACCAAAATTTTTTGGTAAAAAAAATTTTTCGCTTTTAGTTTTTCGTTAAAAGCGAATAAATGAAAAAAAATTTCTTTTTTTTTCGTTTTCGAAAACCCTGTTTAAAAGAAAAAGGTTTTTTTGCAAAATAAAAATTTCCAGCTTTTGCGTTAAACGCAAAAAACCAAATTTGTAAAAAAAAATTCGCTTTTTTATCTTTTTTACCGTTAAAACCCCCGTTTAAAAAAATAAAAGGTTTTTTGCTGCTTTGTTTTTAACGTTAAACTTCAAAAGGCTTTTAAAAAAAAAAAAAAAAAAAAATTTCGTCTTTTTTTATCTTTTTTAAAAACGCAATTAAAACAAAACCTTTTGCTTTGTTTTAAGTTTTAAAAGGGAAAATCGTTCAAAAGGCTTTAAATAAAAAGATTAAAATTGTCGTTTTGTTTAACGCTTAAAACGAGAAAAAAAGCCCCTGCTGTTTTGCAAAAAAATTATTTTCAACTTTTTAATTTAAATTTCAAATAAAGAATTTAATAAAAAAGAAAAAAAAAATTTTCCGTTTTTTTTTCGCGTTAAAAGCGTTAAAAACTAAAGGCTTTTTTTGCTAAAATAACTTTTGCATTTTAATCTTAAACTTAAATGGAATTTAAAAAAAACAATAAAAAAACCTTTTTTTTTATTTTTTGGGTTAAACGAAAAAAGCTAAAAGGGCTTTTGAAAAAAATTCTTTTAAAAACATTTTAACTTTAAATCGTTAAATGGAAAAAATAAAAACGAAAAATAAAAATTTTTTTTTGGTTTTTCGCGTTAAAGCGTTCTAAAAGGGTTTTTTTTTAAAATAAGTTTTTCAAATTTTAGATTTGAAAAGTTAAATGGCAAAAAAAAAAACAATAAAAAAAAAAGGGTTTTTATCTTTTTTACTAGGGTTAAAAACGCAGATTAAACTCAAAACGTGCTGTTTAAAAAAAACTTTTTCAGCATTTAATCGTTGAAATCGTTCAAAAAACCCTTTTAAATAAAAACGAAAAAAAAATTTCGTCTTTTTTTGCTTTTTTACCGTTAAACGCAGTTTAAAAAGCTCAAAACGTGCTGTTTTCCCCAAAAAACATTTTAAAGCTTTTTTAGTTGTTAAATCGTTCAAATAAAAAATTTTTAAAAACGAATAAAAAAAAATTCGCGTTTTATGCTAACGCGTTAAAACGCAGTTTCTCAAAACTTTTTTTTGTTTTAAAATAAGCTTTTTCAAGCTTTTTGTTTGAAATCTTTAAATAGAAGCAATATTAAAAAAAAAAAAAAAAAAAATTTTTCATTTTAGCTTTTTTACGCTTAAAACCAATTGCTAAAACCTTTTTCAAAATAAAGATTTTTAAATTTTAATGGAAACGAAAAAGGAATATTAAAAAAACGTTTAAAAAAAATTTCGCTTTTTAGTTTTTTTTCCGTTAAAACGAGTGCTAAAAGGCTTTTTCAAAATAAAGATTTTAAATTTTAATGGAAATTTAAAAAAGGAATAAAAAAAAAACGTAATAAAAATCGTTTTTTTAGCTTTTTTCCCTTTAAACGAAATTAAAAAGTAAATGCGTTTTTAAAAAAGTTTTTAAGCTTTTAAATGTTAAACGTTAAAAACGAAAATTTTTAAAAAACGTTAAAACGCTTTTTAGCTTTTTTGCGAAAAAACGTAAAACCCAAAAATTTTTTTCCCAAAATAAAATTTCGTTTTTTAATCTTTTCGTTAAAAGCCAATAAAATAAAACGAAAAAAAAAAAAATTTGTTTTTTTAGCTTTTTCCCGTTAAAACCGAAAATTTCCAAAATTTTTTCAAAATAAAAATTTAAGCTTTTTAATTTTTTAAACGTTAAAAGAAGAATAAATAAAAACGAAAAAAAAAAAATTTTGTTTTTTTAGCTTTTTACCGTAAAACCGTTAAAAAATAAAGGCTTTTTTAAAAAAGATTTTAAATTTTTGTCGTTAAATCTTTTTAAAAAAAAGCAAATTAATAAAAACGTTAAAAATGCATTTTACTTTTTGCGTTAAAACCGTTAAATAAAACGTTTTTTGGAAAAAAAATTTTTTAAAAATTTTTAGTGTTAAACTTTAAAAAACGCAAATTAAAAAAAACAAATTAAAAAAAAATTTCGTTTTTTATCTTTTTTACCTTTAAAAACGAAATAAATCAAAACGTCTTTTGAAAAAAATGCTTTTAAGTTTTTAACGGAAATCGTTCAAAGGCTTTTAAAAAAAAAGTTTAAAAAAAAGTTTTTTTTATGTGTTTTACCGGAAAAAACCGTTAAATAAAAGGGTTTTTTAAATTTTCTTTTTCGCTTTTAGATCTTAAAATCGTTCAAAAGGCTTTAAAAAAACGTTTTAAAAATTGTCTTTTTATGGTTTAGGTTAAAACCCAGTTTAAAAAAAAACGTGTTTTTGCTAAAAAAAACTTTTCGGCTTTTTAATTTTTAAATTTTTCAAAAGGCTTTTAAAAACAAAATAAAAATTGTCGTTTTTACTTTTTAAAAAAACGAATTAAAAAAAACGTGTTTTTTTTTAAAATAACATTTTTCAAGCTTTTTTTAAATTTAAAAAAAGGAATTTAAAAACGAAAATAAAAATTTTTTTAGTTTTTTTTAGAAAAAGCAGATTAAAACTAAAAGGGCTTTTTTGAAAAAAAAAAGCTTTTCAAATTTTAGCTTAAACTTTAAATAGACGAAATTTAAAAAGAATAATAAAAACGCTTTTTTAGTTTTTTGGGAAAAAAAGCTGTTAAAACTAAAAGGGCTTTTTTTAAAAAATTTTAAGCTTTTGCTTAAATTTTAAATAAAGAAATTTAATAAAAACGAATAAAAAAATTTTTTTTAATGCGTTTTAAAATTCCCAATTTGCTCAAAAGGCTTTTTGAAAAAAAAAAAATTTTTTTCGTTTTAATTTTAAAATCTTAAAATAAAGAAATTTAATAAAAAGTAATAAAAATTTGTTTTTTAAAAACTTTTAGGGGTTAAAAGCGTTCTAAAAGGGCTTTTTTTGCTAAAAAAACATTTTCAACATTTACATCGTTGAAATCGTTAAAATAGACGCAATATTTAAAAACGAATAAAAAAAATTTCGTGTTTTATGCTGTTTTACGCTTAAAAACGCAGTTTAAAAACTCAAAACGTGCTGTTTTTAAAAAAATTTTTAAAGCATTTTAAGTTAAATGTTAAATAAAAATTTTAATAAAAACAATTTAAAAAAAAAATTGTCGTTTTTGCTATTTTACGCTTTAAAAACGCTTTAAAAATCAAAACTGCTGTTTTGCAAAAAACATTTTCAACATTTAGATCGTTGAAATCTTTTTTGAAGCAATATTAAAAAAAACGAATAAAAAAAAATTCGTCATTTTATCGTTTTGCAAAACGCAGTTTAAAAAATCAAAACGTGCTGGCAAAATAAGCCAAGCAAGATGTTGAAATCGTTCAAATAGACGCAATTTTAAAAAAAACAATAAAAAAATTTCGTCTTTTTTTATGCTTTTTAGCGTTAAAACCAAAAAACCAAAACTGTTTTTGCAAAATAAGCATTTTAATTTTTAATCGTTAAATGCAAAAAAAAAATAATAAAAAAACGTTAAAAAAAAATTTTCGCTTTTTAGTTTTTTTTAGCTTAAAACGCGATTCTAAAACGGCTTTTTGAAAATGATTTTCGATTTAATTTTTGAAACGTTAAATCGCTTTTATAAAACAATTAAAACGCTTTTTAGTTTTTCCGGTTAAAAATTAAAGCTAAAACTGCGTTTTGTAAATAAGCATTTAAAAAAGATTTAAATCGTTAAATGCGTATTAAAAAAACGTAATAAAAACGTCTTTTTTGCTGTTTAGCTTAAAACAAATTAAATCTAAAAGGGGTTTTTTTTTAAAAAAAAAATTTTTAAATTTTAACGGAAATTTAAATAGACGGTATTAATAAAAAACGAATAATAAAAATTCGTCGCTTTATGCTGTTTACGCGTTAAAACGCAGACAAAAGCTCAAAACGTGCTGTTTTGCTAAAACAAGCATTTTCAAGCATTTTAGATCGCTGAAATCGTTCAAATGTAGCTAAATATTAATAAAACGAATAATGCGTACTTTTCGTCGTTTTTATGCTGTTTACGTTAAAACGCAGATTAAAAGCTCAAAACGTGCCGTTTCGCTAAATAAGCATTTTTCAATCATTTTAGATCGTTGAAATCGTTTAAATAGAAGCAATATTAATAAAAAAAACGCAAACGCGAATAATAAAAAATCGTCATTTTATGCTGTTTTACGCGTTAAAAACGCAGATTAAAGCTCAAACGTGTTGTTTTTGCTAAAATAAGCATTTTCAAGCATTTCAGATCGTTGAATTCGTTCAAATGACGCAATATTAATAAAAATCCAATAATAAAAATTTCGTCGTTTTTATGCTGTTTTACGCGTTAAAAACGCAGAATGTGCTCAAACGTGCTGTTTTGCTAAAATGTTACCAAGCATTTTAGATCGTTGAAATCGTTCAACAGAAGCAATACACAAAAAGCGAATACGTACCCGTCGTTTTATGCTGTTTTACGCGTTAAAACGCAGATTAAAGCTCGTGCGCTGCCTTGCTAAAATAAGCATTTTCAAGCATTTTAGATCGTTGGAAATCGTTCAAATAGACGCATTAATAAAAACGAATAATAAAAATTGGTCGTTTTATGCGCTGTTTTACGCGTTAAACGCAGATTAAAAGCTCAAAAAACGTGCTGTTTGCTAAAATAAGCATTTTCGCTATTTGTGACCGTTGAAATCGTTCAAATAGAAGCAATATTAATAAAAACAATAATAAAAAAATTCGTCGTTTTATGTTGTTTTACCGCGTTAAACGTATATCAGTCAAAACGTGCTGTTTCGCTGTGCCAAGCATTTTCAAGCATTTTAGATCGTTGGAAATCGTTCAAATAGAGCTAACATTAATAATAAAACGAATAATGTAATTGTCGTTTTATGCTGTTTTACGCGCTAAAACGCGATTAAAGCCAAAACGTGCTGTTTTGCTTACAAAATAAGCATTAAAGCATTTTAGATCAAGCCAAAATCGTTCAAATAGACGCACATAATAAAAAAACGAATAATACAGTACCGTCGTTTTTATGCTGTTTTTGCCGTTAAAACGCAGATTAAAAGCTCAAAACGCTGTTTTGCTAAATACATTTTCAAGCATTTTTAGATCGTTGAAACTTCAAATAGACGCAATATTAATGAAAACGAATAATGTACCTTCGTCGTTTTTATGCTGTTTTACGCGTTAAAACGCAGATTAAAAGCTCAAAAACGTGCGTTGTTTTGCTGCTAAAAAATAGCGATTTCGCCATCTCTAGATCGTTGAAATCGTTCAAATAGACGCAATATTAATAAAAACTAAATTTAACAAAAAATTTGTCGCTTTATGCTGTTTTTACGCGTTAAAACGTACATTACGCTCAAAACGTGCTGTTTTGCTAAAGCGCAAGCATTTTCGCTATTTTAGATCGTTGAAATCGTCTTCAAATAGAAAGTTCGTGAATATTAATAAAAAAACGAATAATAAAAATTTCGTCGTTTTATGCTGTTTTACCGCGTTAAAAACGCAGATTAAAGCTCAAAACGTGCTGTTTTTGCTAAAATAAGCATTTTCAAGCATTTAGATCGCTGGAAATCGTTTAAATAGAAGCAATATTAATAAAACGAATAATAAAAATTCGTCATTTTGCGCTGTTTTACGCGTTAAAAAACGCAGATTAAAGCTCAAAACGTGCTGTTTTGTTAAAAATAAGCATTTTCAAGCATTTTAGACGTTGAAATTGTTCAAATAGACGCAATATTAATAAAACCACAAAATGCCGCCGTTTTTATGCGGTTTTACGCGTTAAAACGCAGAATAAAGCTCAAACGTGCTGTTTTGCTAAAATAAGCATTTCTGGGCATTTTAGATCGCTGAAATCGTTCAAATAGAAGCAATATTAATAAAAACGAATAATGCGTACCCGTCGTTTTTATGTTGTTTTACGCGTTAAACGCAGACAAAGCCCCTCAAAACGTGCTGTTTTGCTAAAATAAGCATTTTCAAGCCATTTTAGATCGTTGAAATCGTTCAAATAGACGCAATATTAATAAAAACGAATAATAAAAAACTTCGTCGTTTATGCTGTTTTACCGCGTTAAACGCAGATTAAAGTCAAAACGTGCTGTTTTGCTAAAAATAACTTTCAAGCATTTTAGATCGTTTAAAATCGTTCAAATAGAAGCAATATTAATAAAAACGAATAATAAAAATTTCGTCGTTTTTATGTTGTTTTACGCGTTAAAACGCAGATTAAAAGTCAAAACGTGCTGTTTTGCTGTACAAGCATTTTTCAAGCATTTTGTGATCGTTGAAATGTTCGCCAGTCAGAAGTTAATATTAATAAAAACGAATAATAAAAATTGTCGTTTTATGTTGTTTTACGTGCGTTAAACGTAGATTAAAGCTCAAAATGTGCTGTTTTACAAAATAAACATTTTCAAGCATTTACATCGTTGAAATCGTTCAAATAGACGTAATATTAATAAAAAACGAATAATGTGCAAATTTCAAGTCGTTTTTATGCTGGTGCTTTACGCGTTAAAACGCAGATTAAAAGCTCAAAACGCTATTGTTTTTGTTAAAATAAACATTTTCAAGCATTTACATCGTTGAAATCGTTCAAATAGACGCAATATTAATAAAAAACGATTATCAAAAATTTCGTCGCTTTATGCTGCGCCGCGTTAAAACGCAGAATAAAGCTCAAAACCTGCTGTTTCGCTAAAAATAAGCATTTTCAAGCATTTTAGATCGTTGAAATCGTTCAAATAGAAGCAATAATAATAAAACGAATAATAAAAAATTCGTCGTTTTATGCTGTTTTACGCGTTAAAACGCATTGCTCGCCAAAACTTGCTGTTTATTAAAATAAGCATTTTCAGCATTTTTAGATCGTTGAAAACCGTTCAAATAGACGCAATATATTAATAAAAAGAATAATAAAATTTTCGTCGTTTTGCTGTTTTGGCGTTAAAACGGCCGATTAAAGCTCAAAACGTGCTGTTTTGCTGCTAAAATAAGCATTTCCAGCATTTTAGATCGTTGAAATCGTTCAAATAGACGCAATATTAATAAAAACGAATATCAAAAACGTCGTTTTATGTTGTTTTACCGCGTTAAACGCAGATTAAAGCTCAAACGTAAAGTTGTTTTGCTAAAATAAGCATTTCCAAGCATTTGACCGTTGAAATCGTTCAAATAGGAAGCAATATTAATAAAAAAACGAATAATAAAAATTTCGTCGTTTTAAAGCTTGTTCTTATCGCGCTAAAACGATTAAAGCTCCCTCAAACGTTGCTTTGCTAAAATAAGCATTTCAAGCATTTTAGATCGTTGAAATCGTTCAAATAGACGCAATATTAATAAAAACGAATAATAAAACTTCGTCGTTTTTAGTGCCGTTATACGCGTTAAAACGCAGACAAAAGTCAAAACGTTGTTTTGCTAAAATAATCATTTTCAAGCATTTTAGATCGCGCTGAAATCGTTCACAAATAGAAGCCAATATTAATAAAAACCAATACGTACCTCGTCGTTTTTATGCTGTTTTACGCGTTAAAAACGCAGATTAAAAGCTCAAAACGCTGTTTTGCTAAAATAAGCATTTTTCTGTAAGCATTTTTAGATCGTTGAAATCGTTCAGACGCAATATTAATAAAAAACGAATACTAAAAAACTTCGTCGTTTTATGCTGGCGTTTTACGCGTTAAACCGCAGATGCGCCCAAAACGCTGTTTTGCTAAAATAATCATTTTCAAGCATTTTAGATCGTTGAAATCGTTCAACAGAAGCAATATTAATAAAAAACGAATAATAAAAAAATTCGTCGTTTTTGCGCACATGCTGCAAACGCAGATTAAAAGCTCAAAACGTGCTGCCTGCCAAAAATAAGCATTTTTCGCCATTTTAGATCTGCTGAAATGTTCAAATAGAAGCAATATTAATAAAAACGAATAATAAAAATTCGTCGTTTTTGCCGTTTTACGCGTTAAAACGTGCGATTAAAAGCTCAAACGTGCTGTTTTGCTTAAAATAAATTGTTTTTCAAGCATTTACACGTTGAAATCGTTCAAATAGACGGCAATATTAATAAAAACGAATAAAGAAATTTTCGTCGTTTTATGTTGTTTACCGCGTTAAAACGCGATTGTAAAGCTCAAAACGTGCTGTTTTTGCCAAAACAAGCATTTTCTGCAAAGCATTTTAGATTGCTGGTGAAATCGTTCAAATAGAAGCAATATTAATAAAAAATCCACAATAAAAAATTCGTCGTTTTATGCTATTTTACGCGTTAAAACGCAGACAAAAAATCCCTCAAAAACGTGCTGTTTTGCTAAATAAGCATTTTCAAGCATTTTAGATCGTTGAAATCGTTTAAATAGAAGCAATACAATAAAAACGAATAATAAAAAATTCGTCATTTTATGCTGTTTACGCGTTAAAAAACGCAGATTAAAAGCTCAAAAACGTGCTGTTTTGCCAAAATAAGCATTTTCAAGCATTTAGACGTTGCAAATCGTTCAAATAGACGTGCAATATTAATAAAAAAGTTCAATAAAAAATTTTCGTCGTTTTTATGTTGTTTTTTACGTTAAAACGGTGAATAAAAGCTCAAAAACGTGCTGTTTTGCTGCGTCAGCATTTTTCAAGCATTTTAGATCGCTGAAATCGTTCAAATAGAAGCAAATAGCTAATAAAAAACGAATAATAAAAAATCGTCGTTTTATGCTGTTTTTACGCGCTGCAGATTGCGCTCAAAACGTGCTGTTTGCTAAAATAGCATTTTCAAGCATTTTACGTCCGTTGAAAATCGTTCAAATAGACGTGCAATATTTATAAAAAACGAATAATAAAAATTTCGTCGCGTTTTATGCCGTTTTTCGCGTTAAAACGCTGATAAAAGCTCAAAACGTGCCGTTTTGCTAAAATAAGCATTTCAAGCATTTAGATCGTTGAAATCGTTCAAATAGACGCAATATTAATAAAAACGAATAATAAAAATTCGTCGTTTTATGTTGTTTTACGCGTTAAAAACGTGCAGATTAAATCTCAAAACGTGCTGTTTTGCTAAAATAAGCATTTCCAAAGCATTTTAGATCGTTGAAATCGTTCAAATAGAAGCAATATTAATAAAACGAATAATAAAATTTCGTCGTTTTTATGCTGTTTTAATGCGCTAAAACGCAGATTTCAAAGTCACAACGTGCTGTTTTGCTAAAATAAGCATTTTCAAGCATTTTAGATTCCGTTGAAACGTTTAAATAATAAAGCAATATTAATAAAACGAATAATAAAAAAAAAATCGTCATTTTTATGTTGTTTTTACGCGTTAAAACGCAGATTAAAAGCTCAAAACGTGCTGTTTTGCTGCAAATAAGCATTTTCAAACATTTTAGATCGTTGAAATCGTTCAAATAGACGCAATATTAATAAAAACGAATAATAATGTACCTCTTCGTCGTTTTATGCTGTTTCACGCGTTAAAACGCAGAATAAAGCTCAAAACGTGCTGTTTTGCTAAAATAAGCATTTTCGCTATTTAGATCGTTGAAATCGTTCAAATAGAAGCAATATTAATAAAAACGAATAAAAAATTCGTCGTTTTATGCTGTTTTACGCGTGCAAAACGGTATCGCTCAAAACGTGCTGTTTTGCTAAAATGGGCATTTTTTCAAAGCATTTTGTGATCGCTGAAACTGTTCAACAGAAGCTAATATTAATGCAAAACGAATAATAAAAAATTCGTCGTTTTATGTTGTTTTATCAAACGCAGATTAAAGCTCAAACGTGCTGTTTTGCTAAAATAAGCATTTTCAGGCATTTTAGATTGTTGAAATCGTTCAGCTGAAGCAATATTAAAAACGAATAATAAAAATTCGTCGTTTTTATGCGCTGTTTTACGCGTTAAAACGCAGATTAAAACTCAAAACGTGCTGTTTTGCTAAAATAAAGATTTTCAAGCATTTTAGGTCGAAATCGTTCAAATAGAAAATAATAATAAAAAACGAATAATGCGTACCCGTCGTTTTATGTTGTTTTTACGCGCGTTAAAACGTGCAGATTAAAGCTCAAAACGTGCTGTTTTGCTTTAAAAAATAAGCATTTCAAGCATTTTATGATCGTTGAAATCGTTCAAATAGACGCACATTAATAAAGAACGAATGAATAAAAATTTCGTCGTTTTATGTTGTTTACGCGTTAAAAACGTTGATTAAAGCTCTCAAACGCTGTTTGCTGCTAAAAATAAGCATTTCAGCATTTTAGATCGTTGAAATGTTCAAAATAGAAGCAATATTAATAAAAACGAATAATAAAAACACGTTTATATGTTGTTTTACGAGTTAAACGTAGATTGCGCTCAAAACGTGTTGTTTTGTTGTAAATAAGATTTTCAAGCATTTGGATCGTTGAAATCGTTCAAATAGAAGCCAATGTGATTAATAAAAACGAATAATAAAAATTCGAAACAGCTTTATGCTGTTTTACCGCGTTAAAACGCAGATTAAAGTTCAAACGTGCTGTTTTGCTGGAAATAAAACATTTTCAGCTACTACATCGTTGAACCGTTCAAATAGACGCGCACATTAATAAAAACCATCATCAAAAATTGTCGTTTTTATGCGTTGTTTTACGCGTTAAAACGCAGATTAAAGCTCAAACGTGTTGTTTTATTAAAATAAGCATTTTCAGCTATTTGCATTGCTGAAATCGTTCAGCCGCAGAAGCAATATTAATGTAAAAACGAATAATGTACCTTCGTCGTTTTTATGTTATTTTACGCGTTAAAAACGCAGATTAAAACCAAAACGTGCTTTGTTTTGCTAAAATGGGGCATTTCAAAGCATTTTAGATCGCTCGAAACGCGTTTAAATAGAAGCAATATTAATAAAACGAATAGCTGTGAATGGCTGGCGCAGGCGGTTTTACGCGCAAAACGCAGATTAAAGCTCAAAACGTGCTGTTTTGCTGTACGTTATTCTCGCCATTTTGACCGTTGAAATCGTTCTCAACAGACGCAACATTAATAAAAACTTAATAATAAAATTTCGTCGTTTTATGCTGTTTTACGCGTTAAAACGCAGAATAAAAGCTCAAAACGTGCTGTTTTGCTAAAATAAAGCATTTCAAAGATTTTAGATCGCTGGAAACGAAGCGTACAATAATAAACGAATAATAAAAAAATCGTCGTTTTGGCGTTGTTTTACGCAAAACGCAGATTAAAAGCTCAAAACGTGCTGTTTTGCTAAAATAAGCATTTTTCAAGCATTTTTTAGACGCTGAAACGTTCAACAGACGCAATATTTGGCGTAAAAAACGAATAATAAAAAATTTCGTCGTTTTTATGCTGTTGCTGCGTTAAAACGTTGACAAAAGCCCAAAACGTGCCGTTTTGCTAAAATAAGCATTTTCAAAGCATTTTAGATCGCTGGAAATCGTTCTCAAATAGACGCGTAATATTAATAAAAACGAATACCAAAAAATTCGCCCGCTTTTTATGGCTGTTTTACGTTGCACCGTGATTAAAATCTCAAAACGTGCTGCTTTTGCTGTAACAAGTTTACTTCCAAATATTTCTGTGATCGTTGAAATCGTTCTCAAATAGAAGCCGCTGACAAAAAACGAATAATAAAAAAATTTCGTCGTTTTTATGCTGTTTTACGCGCTAAAACGCATTAAAGCTCAACGTGCTGTTTTGCTAAAAATAAGCATTTTCAAGCATTTTAGATCGTTGAAATCGTTTAAATAGAAGCAATATTAATAAAAACGAATAATAAAAAAATCGTCATTTTATGCTGTTTTACGCGTTAAAAACGCAGATTAAAAGCTCAAAACGCTGTTTTGCTAAAATAAGCATTTTCAAGCATTTTTAGATCGCTGAAATTGCCCCAACAGACGCGCACACAATGTTCCGTAACAATGCGCCCCGCCGTTTCTTTATGTTGTTTTACGCGCTAAAAACGCGAATAAGCTCAAAACGTGCTGTTTTGCTGTAAATAAGCCATTTTCAAGACGATCGTTGAAATCGCGTTCAAATAGAAGCAATATTAATAAAAACGAATAATAAAAATTGTCGTTTTATGCTGTTTTACGCGGTAAAACGCAGAATAAAAGCTCAAAACGCTGTTTTGCTAAAATACATTTTCAAGCATTTTAGATCGTTGAAATCGTTCAAATAGAAGCACATTAATAAAAACGAATAATAAAAAATTGTCGTTTTATGTGCTGTTTTACGTTAAAAACGCAGATTAAAAGTCAAAACGTGCTGTTTTGCTGTAAATAAACATTTTCAAGCATTTACACGCCAAAATCGTTCAACAGACGCAAATATTAATAAAAAACGAATAATGCGCCTGCTGTTTATGCCGTTTTACGCGTTAAAACGCAGATAAGCTCAAAACGTGCTGTTTTGCCAAATAAGCATTTTCAAGCATTTTAGATTGTTTAAACCGTTCAAATAGAAGCCAATATTAATGTAAACGAATACTGTACCCGTTGTTTTTATGCTGTTTACGCGTTGTAAAACGCAGATTAAAACCTCGCAAACGTTGTTTTGCTAAAATAAGCATTTTCAAGCATTTTAGATCGTTGAAATCGTTTAAATAGAAGCAATAAAAACGAATACGTACCGTCATTTTTATGCTTCGCCTTACGCGTTGCGCAGATTAAAGCTCAAAACGTGCTGTTTTGCTAAAATAAGCATTTTCAAGCATTTTTAGATCGTTGAAATCGTTCAAATAGACGCAATATTAATAAAAAAACGAATAATGGGGCAAAATTTCGTCGTTTTTATGCTGCCTTACGTTAAAACGCAGAATAAGCTCAAACGTGTTGTTTTGCTAAAACAAGCATTTTCAAAGCATTTAATCGTTGGGAAACCGTTCCAAATAGAAGCAATAATACTGGTAATTCGTCGTTTTTAATGCTGTTTCTTTACGTTAAAAACACAGATTAAAGCTCAAAACGTGCTGTTTTGCTGCACAAGCATTTTCAAGCATTTTAGATGGCTGAAATCGTTCAAATAGACGCGCAATATTTATAAAAACGAATAAAAAAAAATTTCGTCGTTTTTATGCTTTTTTTCGCGTTAAAACGCTGATTAAAGTAAAAAGGGCTGTTTTGCTAAAAAAAGGGTTTTCAAGCATTTTAGATCTTTGGGAAACCGTTCAAAAGAGGGCAATTTTAAAAAAAATTGTCGTTTTATGTTGTTTTACGCTTTAAAAACGCAGATTAAAGCTCAAAAGGGTTTTTGGTTTTGCTAAAATAAGCTTTTCCAAGCATTTTAGATCGTTGAAATCGTTCAAATAGAAGCAATAAATAAAATACGAAAAAAAAAAAATTTCGTCTTTTTTAGGGCTGTTTTAGGGCCCCAAAACGCAGATTAAAAGCCCCAAAACGTCCTTTTCCCAAAAAAACTTTTTCGTTTTGATCGTTGAAATCGTTTAAAAACCCAATATTAATAAAAACAAAATAAAAAAAAGGTTTTTTGGGCGGGTTTTACGCTTTAAAAAAGAATTAAAGCTAAAAAGTCCCGGGGCAAAATGGCATTTTCAAGCTTTTTAAATCGTTAAAACGTTCAAAAGACGCAAATATTAAAAAACAATTTTTCGTTTTTTTATGTTGTTTTACGCTTTAAAAAACGAAAGAATAAAGCTCAAAATGCTTTTTTCTAAAATAAGCATTTTCAAGCATTTTAGATCGTTGAAATCGTTCAAAATAGAAGCAAAAATTAAAAAACGAATAATAAAAATTGTCGTTTTATCCCTTTTTTACGCGTTAAAACCCCAGTTTAAAAACCCCAAAAAGGGTTTTTTTTTCAAAAAAATAAGCATTTTCAAGAAGATCGGGGAAATCGTTCAAAAGACGCAAATATTAAAAAAACGAATAATAAAAAACTTCGTCTTTTTTAGTTTTTTTACGCTTTAAAACGCAGATTAAAGCTCAAACGTCCCTTTTTTGGGCTAAAATAATTCTTTTTCGCCTTTTTGACCGTTAAAATCTTTAAAAAGAAGAATATTAATAAAAACGAATAAAAAAAATTCCCTTTTTGCTTTTTTCCAAAAACGAAATTCCCAAAAACGTGCTTTTTTAAAATGCATTTTCCCCATTTTAGATCGTTGAAATCGTTAAAAATGACGCAATATTAAAAAAAAAGGGTTAAAAAAACCCCCCCTTTTTTAGGGTTTTTTTACGCGAAAAAAATTGAAAACCCTTCAAAAGGGCCCCGTTTTGCTAAAATAAGCATTTAAAGTTTTTAGATGTTAAAACGTTCAAATAGACCCCAATATTAAAAAAAACGAATAAAAAAATTCGTTTTTTTTCTTTTTTACGCGTTAAAACGCAGTTGCTCAAAACGTTTGGCTAAAAACATTTTCCCATTTTAGACCGTTAAAAATTTTCCCCAAATAGAAGCAATATTAATAAAAACAAAAAAAAAAAACCGCCTTTTTATGTTTTTTTACGCGAAAAACGCAGTTTTGGTTTCAAACGTGCTGTTTTGCTAAAATAAGCATTTTCAAGCATTTTAGATCGGGGAAACTTTAAAAAGGGAAAAAATTTTAAAAAAACGAAAAAAAATTCCGTTTTATGTTTTTTTACGCGTTAAAACGCAGAAAAGTCAAAGGGCCCCTTTTTTGGGCAAAAAAGGCATTTTCCCCATTTTGTGGAAACCAAAATGACCCCAATTTTTAATAAAAACAATAAAAAAAAATTCGTCTTTTTAAAAGTTTTTTTAGGGTTAAAAACCAAAAAGCTCAAAACGTGCTTTTTTGAAAAAGCTTTTAAGCTTTTTAGAGGGAAAACCTTCCCAAACAGACGCAATATTAATGAAAACGAATAAAAAAAATTTCGTTCGTTTTATGCTGTTTACGTTAAAACGCAGTTTTAAACCAAAACGTGCTGTTTTGCTAAAAAACCATTTTCCCTTTTTAGATCTTAAAATCCCAAAAGACGCAATATTAAAAAAAAGGAATAATAAAAATTGTCGTTTTATGCTGTTTT
>NW_027045962.1:0-38939 GCF_025399875.1 Dalotia coriaria | reverse complement strand
TTTTTAAATTTCTTTTTTTATTAAAAATTGCGTTGAACGTTTTCCCAGCGATCAAAATGCGAAATGCATTTTAGCAAAACAGCCTTTTTGACCCCGGTTTAATTAACGTTTTAAAACGCAAAAAAACAACATAAAAGGGAAAAATTTTTTTTAAAATTTTTGGTTTTTTTTTTTTTTTAAAAAAGGCTTTTTTTAAACGTTTTCCCAACGACCCTAAAAGGGCAAAACCCCAAAAAAAAACACTTTTTAAATTTTAAATTCTGCTTTTTTAAGGGTAAAAAAACAAAAAAAAGACAAAAATTTTTTATTATTCGTTTTATTAATATTCTTCTATTTAACGTTTCAACGATCAAAAATCCCAAAAAATGCATTTTAAAAAAAAGGCCTTTTTAAATTTTTAATCTGCGTTTTAACGGGAAACAACATAAACGCCCCAAAAATTTTTTTATTCGTTTTTATTAAGGGTATTTTTGGTTCGGATCTAAAATGCGGAAAATCTTTTTTTTAGAAAAACCCAGCACGTTTTGAGTTTTTAATCCGTTTTCCCCGTAAAACAATAAAACGACAAAATTTTTATTTTTAAACCTTTTTTAATTTGCTTCTTTTGAACGTTTTAAGATCAAAATGCTTGAAAATGCTTATTTTGAAAACCCAGCACTTTTTGGGGTTTTTAATTCTGCGTTTAACGCGTAAAAAAACTTAAAAAAAAAGAAATTTTTTATTTTTCGTTTTTTTAATTTTTGCTTCTATTTGAACTTTTCAACGTCAAAAGCGAAAATGCTTATTTTAAAAAACAACGTTTTAAAATTAAAATTTTAACGCGTAAAACAACAAAAAAACGAAAAAGGGGAATTATTCGTTTTTTTAAAAATTGCGTCTTTTGAAGGGTTTCCCGATCTAAAATGCGAAAATCTTTTTTTAGCAAAACAGCACTTTTTGAGCTTTAATCAATTTTTAACGGGGAAAAACAGCATAAAACGACGAAATTTTTTTCTTTTTTATTAATATTGCCGTCTATTTGAACAGTTTCAGCGATCTAAAATGCTTGAAAATGCTTGTTTTAGCAAAACAGCATTTGAGCTTTATCGCGTTTGTGAGCAGCATAAAAACGACGAATTTTTTATTATTCGTTTTTTTTGTATTAATATTTAGCTTCTATTTGAACGATTTCAACGATCTAAAATGCTTGAAAATGCTTATTTTAGCAAAACTAGCACGTTTGAGCTTTAATCTGCGTTTAACGAGTAAAGCAGCATAAAACGACAGAATTTTTTTATTATTCGTTTTTTTTGCATTAATATTGCGTCTATTTGGGCGATTTCAATGATCTAAAAATGCTTGGTGCTTGTTTGCTTAAAACAGCACGTTTGAGCTTTAATCTCTGCGTTTTAACGCGTAAAACAGCATAAGCTGACAGAAATTTTTATTATTCGTTTTTATTAATATTGCGTCTATTTGAACGATTTCCAACGATCTAAAATGGCAGAAATGCTTATTTTAGCAAAACAGCATTTGAGCTTTAATCTGCGTTTTATTACGTAAAACAAACAAACGACGTTTTATTATTCGTTTTTTTATTAATATTGCTTCTATTTGAACGATTTCAACGATCTAAAAAAATGGCGAAAATGTATTTTAGCAAAACAGCGTTTTAATCTGCGTTTTTAACGCGTAAAGCAGCATAAACGACAAATTTTTTATTATTCGTTTTTATTAATATTGCGTCTGTTGGACGTTAACGATCTAAAATGCTTAGTAGCGGCTGGCGAGCAGCACGTTTTTGAGCTTTTATTCTGCGTTTAACGCGGCAAACCAGCATAATAACGACGAAATTTTTATTATTCGTTATTTATTTTATTGCATCCTGTTGAACGATTTCAAAAGATCTAAAATGTTTGAAAATGCTTATTTTAGCAAAACAGCACGTTTTGAGCTTTAATCTGCGTTTTAACGCGTAAAACGAAAAAACATAAAACGACGAATTTTTATTATTCGTTTTTATTAATCTTCAGCCTATTTGGTTGATTTCCAGCGATCTAAAATGCTTGAAAATGCTTATTTTAGCGAAACAGCACAGGTTGAGCTTTTAATCTGCGATTTTAGCGTAAAGCATAAACGACAGAAATTTTATTATTCGTTTTATTGTATTGCGTCTATTTGAACGATTTCAGCGATCTAAAATGCTTGAAAAGTATTTATTTATTTTGTAAAACAGCACGTTTGAGGCTGTTCTGCGTTTTAACGCGTAAAACAACATAAAAAACGGTGAAATTTTTGTATTCGTTTTTATTTTTATTGCGTCTATTTGAGACGATTTCAACGATCTAAAATGCTTATTTTAGCAAAACAGCACGTTTTGAGCTTTAATTTGCGTTTTAACTCGTAAAACAACATAAAACGACGAATTTTTGACGCTGGTTTTGTTAATATTGCTTCTATTGGAACGATTTCCAACGATCTAAAAGTGGCAGAAAATGCTTGTTTAGCAAAACAGCACGTTTTGAGCTTTTAATCTGCGTTTTAACGCGTAAACAGCACTCACAAAACGACGAATTTTTGTGTCGTTTTTTTTATTAATATTGCGTCCATTTGAACGATTTCAACGATCTAAAATGCGTGCTTGTTTTAGCAAAAACAACACGTTTGAGCTTTTAATCTGCGTTTTAGCGTAAAACAGCATAAAACGACGAATTTTATTATTCGTTTTTATTAATAGTAGCCTTCTATTTCGACGATTTCAACGATTTAAATGCTTGAAAATACTTATTTTAGCAAAACAGCACGTTTTGAGCTTTTATTCTGCGTTTTAACGCGCGGGCAAGCGGCGATTTTTATTCGTTTTTTATTAATATTTGCGTGCGAAGGCGATTTCAACGATCTAAAATGCTTGAAAATGCTTATTTTTTAGCAAAACAGCACGAACTTTTAATCTGCGTTTTAACGCGTAAAACATAAAATGACGATTTTATTATTCGTTCTTTATTAATATTGCTTCTATTTAAACGGCTTCAACGTCTATAATGCTTGAAATGCTTATTTTAGCAAAACAGCACGTTTTGAGCTTTAATCTGCGTTTTAACGCGTAAAACAGCATAAAAACGACGAAATTTTTATTATTCGTTTTTTTTATTAATATTGCGTCTATTTGAACGTTTCGGCGGTGCAAAGCTGAAAATGCTTATTTTAGCAAAACAGCACGTTTTGAGCTTTAATCTGCGTTTTAACGCGTAAAACAGCATAAAATGACTGATTTTTTTTTTTCCCCGTATTCGTTTTTATTAATATTTCTTCTGTTAAACGATTTCAACGATCACAAAATGCTTGAAAATGCTTATTTTGCTTAAAACGCTTTACGTTTGAGCTTTAATCTGCGTTTTTAACGCGTAAAACAGCATAAAAGGACAGAGATTTTATTATTCGTTTTTATTAATATTTAGCTTCTATTTGGGCGTTTCAAAACGATCTAAATGCTTGAAAATGTTGTTTGGCGAAACAGCACGTTTTGAACGTGGCGTTTTTAACGCGTAGAAACAACTTATAAAAACGACGAAGATTTTTATTATTCGTTTTATTAATGTGCGTCTGTTGAGGCGATTTCAACGATCCTAAAATGCTTGAAAATGCTTATTTTTAGCAAAACAGCACGTTTTGAATTTAATCTGCGTTTTTTAACGCGTAAAACAGCTTTATAAAAATGACGAATTTTTTATTATTCGTTCTTTATTAATGGCCCAGCTTCTATTTAAACGATTTCCAGCGATCTATAGTAGCGAAAATGCTTATTTTAGCAAAACAGCACGTTTGAGCTTTAATCTGGTTTACAACGCGTAAACAGCATAAAAGCGACGAAATTTTATTATTCGTTTTTATTAATATTGCGTCTATTTGAACGATTTCAACGATCTAAAATGCTTGAAAATGCTTATTTTAGCGGCATTTTGAGGCTTTAATCTGCGTTTTGGCGCGTAAAACAGCATATAAAATGACGATTTTTTATTATTCGTTTTTTATTAATATTTCTTCTATTTAAACGGTTCAACGATCTAAATGGCGAAATAGCATTTAGCAAAACAGCACGTTTGAAGGCTTTAATCTGCGTTTTTAACGCGTAAAACAGCATAAAAAAGGACGAAATTTTTATTATTCGTTTTTTTTATTAATGTTGGCTGTTGAACGATTTCAACGATCTAAAATGCTTGAAAATGTATTTGGCAAAACGGCACGTTTTGAGCTTTAATCTGCGTTTTAACGCGTAAAACAGCACCTCTAAAACGACGTGCATTATTCGTTTTTATTAATATTGCACGTCTATTTGGAACGATTTCAACGATCTAAAATGCTTTAAAATGCTTAACAGCAAACGGCGGAATTTTGAGAAGGCTTTAATCAGCGTTTTTAACGCGTACTTTTAACATAAAAACGACGAAATTTTTATTATTCGTTTTTATTAATATTGCGTCTATTTGAACGATTTCAACGATCTAAAATGGCGAAAATGCTTATTTTAGCAAAACAGCACGTTTTGAGCTTTTGCAATCTGCGTTTTAACGCGTAAAACAGCATAAAACGACGAATTTTTATTATTCGTTTTTATTAATATTGCTTCTATTTGAACGATTTCAGCGATCTAAAATGCTTGAAAAATGCTTATTTTGGCAAAACAGCACGTTTTGAACTTTTAATCTGCGTTTTAACGCGTAAAACAGCAACATAAAACGGCAGAATTTTTATTATTCGTTTTTATTAATATTGCACGCGTCTATTTGAACGATTTCAACGATCCTAAAATGCTTGAAAATGCTTATTTTAGCAAAACAGCGTTTTGAGCTTTAATCTGCGTTTCAACGCGTGAAACAGCATAAAAACGACGGGTACGGTTTTATTAAACAGCGCTGTTGAACGTTTCAACGATCTAAAATGCTTGAAAATCGCCCATTTTAGCAAAACGCCAGCACGTTTTGGTTTAATCTGCGTTTAACGCGTAAAACAGCATAAAACGACAAATTTTTATTATTCGTTTTTATTAATATTTGCGTCTATTTTGAGACGATTTCAACGATCTAAAATGCTTGAAAATCTTATTTTAGCAAAACAGCACGTTTTGAGCTTTAATCTGCGTTTAAAGCGTAAAACAGCATACGACGAATTTTTTATTATTCGTTTTTTTATTAATATTAGCTTCTATTTGAACGATTTCAACGATCTAAAAGAATGCAGCGTATATTTTATGCAAAACAGCACGTTTTGAACTTTGTCTGCGTTTTAATGCGTAAAACAGCATAAAAACGACGAAATTTTTATTATTCGTTTTTTTATTAATTGCGTCTATTTGAACGATTTCAACGATTTAAAATGCTTGAAAAACCTTATTTTAGCAAAACCAACACGTTTTGAGCTTTAATCTGCGTTTAACGCGTAAAGGCGCTTATAACGGTGCAGCTATTTGTTTTTATTAATATTTAAGCTGTTGCCAGACGATTTCCAGCGATCTAAAATGCTTAAAAATGCTATTTTAGCAAAACAGCACGTTTTTGGCGAGGCTTTAATCTGGGTTTTCCCAACGCGTAAAACAGCATAAAACGACGAATTTTTATTATTCGTTTTATTAATGTGCGCACGTCTATTTGAACGATTTCAACGATCTAAAAAATGCTTGAAAATGCTTATTTTGCTTGAAACAGCACGTTTTGAGCTTTAATCTGCGTTTTAACGCGTAAACAGCATAAAACGACAGATTTTTATTAATCGTTTTTATTAATATTGCTTCTATTTGAACGATTTCAACGATCTAAAATGCTTGAAAATGCTTATTTTAGCAAAACAGCACGTTTGAAATTTTATTCTGCGTTTTAACGCGTAAAACAGCATAAAACGGCAGAATTTTTATTATTCGTTTTTATTAATATTGCACGTCTGTTGAACGATTTCAACGATCTAAAATGCTTGAAAATGCTTGGTATTTTAGCAAAACAGCACGTTTGAGCTTTAATCAGCGTTTTAACGCGTAAAACAGCATAAAACGGCAAATTTTTATTATTCGTTTTATTAATATTGCGTCTATTTGGAACTGATTTCAACGATCTAAAATGCTTGAAAATGCTTATTTTAGCAAAACAGCACATTTTGAGCTTTAATCACGCGTTTAATGCGTAAAACAGCATAAAAACGACGAATTTTTTATTATTCGTTTTTACGTAATATTTGGCTTCTATTTGAACGAACAGCGATCTAAAATGCTTGAAAAGAAATGATTATTTTGGCAAAACAGCGCGTTTGAGCTTTATTCTACTAGCGCGTAAAACAACGCAAAACGACAGAATTTTACGACCATTCGTTTTTTATTAATGTGCGTCTATTTGAACGATTTCAACGATCTACGTCTTGAAATGCTTATTTTAGCAAAACAGCGTTTGAGAACTTTAATCGCGTTTTAACGTAAACAGCATAAAACGACGAAATTTTTTATTATTCGTTTTATTAATGTGCGCGTCTATTTGAACGATTTTCAGCGATCTAAAATGGCGAAAGTAGCGCAGCAAAACAGCATTTTGAGGCTTTAATCACGGAACATGCGTAAGCAGCATAAAACGACGAGATTTTATTGTCGTTTTTTATTAATATTGCTTCTATTTGAACAGCGATCTAAAGTAGCGAAAATGATTATTTTAGCAAAACAGCACGTTTTGGCTTTAATCTGCGTTTTAACGCGTAAAGCATCATAAAACGGCAAATTTTATTATTCGTTTTTATTAATATTGCGTCTATTTGAACGGTTCAGCGATTTAAAATGCCCGAAAATGCTTATTTTAGCAAAACAGCACGTTTGAGCTTTAATCAGCGTTTAACGCGTAAAACAGCATAAAAACGATGAATTTTTATTATTCATTTTTATTAATATTGCCTTCTGTTGAACGGTTCAACGATCTAAAATGCTTGAAAATGCTTATTTACGCCTTAAAACAGCACGTTTGAGCTTTAATCTGCGTTTTAACGCGTAAACAACATAAAACGATAGATTTTTATTATTCGTTTTTTATTAATAATGCGTCTATTTGAACGATTTCAACGATCTAAAATGCTTAAGAAAATGCTTATTTTGGCAAAACAGCACGTTTGAGGCTTTAATCTGCGTTTTAACGCGTAAAGGCAGCATAAAACGACGAATTTTTTATTTATTCGTTTTTTATTAATGGTTAACTCTATTTTGAACGATTTCAACGATCTAAAATGCTTGAGAAAATGCTTATTTACATAAAACAGCGCGTTTGAGCTTTATTCTGCGTTTAACGCGTAAAACAACATAAAAGTGACGAGAATTTTTATTATTCGTTTTTTATTGTCGTAGTCTATTTGAACAGTTCAGCGATCTAAAATGCTTGAAATGCTTTATTTTAGCAAACAGCGTTTTGAGCTTTAATCTGCGTTTTAACGCGTGGTAACATAAAATGACGAATTTTTATTATTCGTTTTGTAATATTGCTTCTATTTAAACGATTTCAACGATCTAAAATGCTTGTCTTATTTTTTACCTTAAAACAGCATGTTTAAAACGTCTGCGTTTTAACGCGTAAAACAGCATAAAACGGCAAATTTTTATTATTCGTTTTTTGTTTTGTGCGTCTCTTTGATCGATTTCAACGATCTAAAATGTGAAAATGCTTATTTTAGCAAACAGCACGTTTTTGGCGGGCTTTAATCCTGCGTTTTAACGCGTAAGAGCAGCATAAAACATTGAATTTTTTTATTAATCGTTTTTATTAATATTGCTTCTATTTGAACGATTTCAACAATCTAAAATGCTTGAAAAATGCTTATTTTAGCAAAACAGCACGTTTGAGCTTTAATCTGATTTTTTAACGCGTAAAACAGCATAAAACGACGAATTTTTTTATTCGTTTTTATTATATTGCTTCTATTTGAACGATTTCCAACGATCAAAATGCTTGAAAATGCTTATTTTAGCAAAAACACGTTTTAGCTTTTAATCTGCGTTTAACGCGTAAAACAGCATAAAAACGACGAATTTTTTATCATTCTTTTTATTAATTTGCTCTATTTGAACGATTTAAGCGATCTAAAAGCTTGAAAATGCTTATTTTAGCAAAACAGCACGTTTTACGGGCTTTAATCCTGCGTTTTAACGCATAAAACAACAACATAAAACGACAATTTTTATTATTCGTTTTTATTATTATTGCTTCTATTTGAACGATTTCAACGATCTAAAATAGCGAAAATGCTTATTTTAGCAGCAAAACAGCGCGTTTTTTGAGCTTTATTCGGCGTTTAACGTAAAACAGCATAAAACGACGAATTTTTTGATATTCGTTTTTTATTAATATTGCGTCCTATTTGAACGTTTCAACGATCTAAAATGCTTGAAAATGCTTATTTTAATAAAACAGCACGTTTGAGCTTTATTCTGCGATTTTAACGCGATAAAACCAACATAAAACTGACAGATTTTTATTATTCGTTTTTATTAATATTGTGTCTATTTGAACGATTTTCAACGATCTAAAATGCTTGAAAATGCTTATTTTAGCAAAACAGCACGTTTAATTTAAATCTGCGTTTTAACGCGTAAAACAGCATAAAACAGCAAGAAATTTTATTATTCGTTTTTTTAATATTGCTTCTATTTGAACGATTTCAACGATCTAAAATGCTTGAAAATGCTTATTTTAGCAAAACAGCGCGTTTGAGCTTTTAATCTGCGTTTAACGCGTAAAACAACGCTTATAAAACGACAGATTTTTTTATTATTCGTTTTTATTAATGTGTGCATCTATTTGAACGATTTCAGCGATCTAAAATGCTTGAAAATGCTTATTTTTAGCAAAACAGCACGATTTTGAGCTTTTATTCTGCGTTTAACGCGTAAAACAATGAAAAACGACGAAATTTTTATTATTTGTTTTATTTTTATTGCGTCATTGAACGTTTTCAACGATCTAAAATGCTTGAAAATGCTTATTTTAGCAAAACAGCGTTGAGCTTTTAATCTGCGTTTTAACGCGTAAAACATCATAAAACGACGAAATTTTTATTATTCGTTTTATTAATATTGAGTCTATTTGAAAGACGATTTCCAACGATCTAAAATGCTTATTTTAGCAAAACAGCACGTTTAGGCTTTTATTCTGCGTATTAACGCGTAAAACAGCATAAAACGACGAAATTTTTTATTATTCGTTTTATTTTTTATTGCGTCTATTTGAACGATTTCAGTCTAAAATGCTTGAAAATGCTTATTTTGTAGCAAAAAGCACGTTTACTGAGCTTTAATCTGCGTTTTAACGCGTAAAACAGCATAAAAACGACGAATTTTTTATTATTCGTTTTTTATTAATATTGCGTCTATTTGAACGGTTTCAGCGATCTAAAATGCTTGAAATGCTGCTTATTTTTAGCAAAACAGCACGTTTTGAGCTTTTAATCTGCGTTCTAACGCGTAAAACAGCATAAAAACGACAGATTTTTATTATTCGTTTTATTAATATTTGCTTCTATTTGAACCAGTTTCAGCGATCTAAAATGCTTGAAAATGCTTATTTTAGCAGCAAAACAGCACGTTTTGAGCTTTAATCTGCGTTTTAACGCATAAAACAGCATAAAATGACGAATTTTTGTGTCGTTTTACATTAATATTGCACGTCTATTTGAACGTTTCAGCTTGATCTAAAATGCTTGAAAATGCTTATTTTAGCGAAACAGCACGTTTTTGAGCTTTAATCTGCGTTTTAACGCGTAAAACAGCATAAAACGACGAAATTTTTGTTATTCGTTTTTTATTAATATTGCTTCTATTTGAACGTTTCAGCGATCTAAAATGCTTGAAAATGCTTATTTTTAACCGAAACAGCACGTTTTGAGCTTTATTCTGCGTTTTTAACGCGTAAAACAGCATAAAACGGCAGAAATTTTATTATTCGTTTTTGTATCATTGCGTCTATTTGAACGATTTCAACGATCTAAAATGCTTGAAAATGCTTATTTTAGCAAAACAGCACGTTTGAGCTTTAATCTGCGTTTTTAACGCGTAAAACAACATAAAATGACGGGTACTTTTATTATTCGTTTTTTATTAATATTTGCTTCTATTTAAACGATTTCAACGATCCTGGAAATGCTTGAAAATGCTTATTTTTAGCAAAACAGCACGTTTGAGCTTTTAATCTGCGTTTAACGCGTAAAACAACTATACAAAACGACAGAAATTTTTATTATTCGTTTTTTTTTTTTTTAATGTTGCTTCTATTTGAACGATTTTCAACCTTATCTAAAAATGCTTGAAAATGCTTATTTTTAGCAAACAGCACATTTTGAGCTTTTAATCTGCGTTTTAACGCGTAAAACGCTTATAAAACGACGAATTTTTTTTATTATTCGATTTTTATTAATATTGCGTCTATTTGAACGATTTCAACGATCCTAAAATGTCTTGAAAATGCTTATTTTTAGCAAAACAGCACGTTTTGAACTTTACTAATCTGCGTTTTAACGCATAAGTAGCATAAAAACGACGAATTTTTATTATTCGTTTTTTATTAATATTCTTCTATTTGAACGATTTCAACGATCTAAAATGCTTGAAAATGCTTATTTTAGCAAAACAGCACGTTTTGAGCTTTGATGCTGCAGCGTAAGAGCAGCAAAACGCTGAATTTTTATTTATTCGTTTTTATTAATATTGCGTCTATTTGAACGGTTTCAACGATCTAAAATGCTTGAAAGATGCTTATTTTAGCAAACAGCGCGTTTTGAGCTTTAATCTGCGTTTTACTTTAGCGTAAAACAGCATAAAAACGACGAAATTTTTATTATTCGTTTTTTTTTTAATATTGCTTCTATTTGAACGGTTCAACGATCTAAAATGCTTGAAAATGCTTATTTTAGCAAAACAGCACGTTTTGAGCTTTAATCTAGATTTTAACGCGTGAAACAGCATAAAACGACAGATTTTTTTTTATTATTCGTTTTTATTAATATTCATCTATTTGAACGATTTCAACGATCACAAAATGCTTGAAAATGCTTACATTTAGCAAAACAGCACGTTTTGAAGCTTTTATTCTGCGTTTTAACGCGTAAAACAGCTTATAAAAACAGGCGAAATTTTTATTATTTGTTTTATTTTATTGCGTCTATTTGAACGATTTCAACGATCTATAATGGCGAAAATGCTTACATTTTAGCAAAACAGCAGTTCGAGAGCTTTAATCTGCGCACGTTTTAATAACAGTAAATTTTTTATTATTCGTTTTTATTTTTTATTGCGTCTATTTGAACGATTTCAACGATAAAATGCTGAAAATGCTTATTTTTGTAAAAAGCACGTTTTGAGCTTTAATCTGCGTTTTAACGTAAAACGCTTATAAAACGACGAATTTTTTTATTGTTATTCGTTTTTTATTAATATTGCACGTCTATTTGAACGATTTCAACGATCTAAAATGCTTGAAAATGCTTATTTTGGCAAAACAGCACGTTTTTGAACTTTAATCTGCGTTCTAACGCGTAAAACAACGCCACAAAACGACGAATTTTTTATTATTCGTTTTATTAATATTACTTCTATTTGAACGATTTCAACGATCTAAAATGCTTGAAATGCTTATTTTAGCAACCAAAACAACACGTTTTGAGCTTTAATCTGCGTTTTAACGCGTAAAACAACTTATAAAAATGACAGATTTTTATTATTCGTTTTTATTAATATTGCGTCTATTTGAACAATTTCAACGATCCTAAAATGCTTGAAAATGCTTATTTTAAGCAAAACAGCACGTTTTGAGCTTTTAATCTGCACGTTTTAACGCGTAAAAACAACATAAAACGACGAAATTTTTATTATTCGTTTTTATTAATATTGCTTCTATTTGAACGGTTCAACGATCTAAAATGCTTGAAAATGCTTATTTTGTAGCAAAACAGCACGTTTGAGCTTTATTCTGCGTTTTAACGCGATAAAACAGCATATAAAACGACAGAAATTTTATTATTCGTTTTATTAATATTGCGTCTATTTACAGACGATTTCAACGATCTAAAATGCTTGAAAATGCTTGTTTAGCAAAAGAAACAGCGTTTTTGAGCTTTAATCTGCGTTTTAACGCGTAAAACAACATAAAATTGACGAATTTTTTATTATTCGTTTTTATTAATATTGCTTCTATTTAAACGATTTCAACGATCTAAAATGCTTGAAAATGCTTATTTTAGCAAAACGGCACGTTTTGAGCTTTAATCTGCGTTTTAACGCGTAAAACAACATAAAACAGGCGAAATTTTATTATTCGTTTTTAATATTGCTTCTATTTGAACGATTTCAACGATCTAAAACGCTTGAAAATGCTTATTTTTAACCAAAACAGCACGTTTTGAGCTTTATTCTGGTTTTAACGCGTAAAACGCTTATAAAACGACAGAGGTACGCAGTATTCGTTTTTATTTTTTTATTGCGTCTATTTGAACGATTTCAACGATCTAAAATGCTTATGAAAATACTTATTTTAGCAAAACAGCACGTTTGAGCTTTATTCTGCGTTTAACGCGTAAAACAACATAAAAACGACAGAAATTTTTATTATTCACGTTTTTTATTTTTATTGCGTCTATTTGAACGATTTCAACGATCAAATGCTTGAAAATGCTTATTTTAGCAAAACAGCACGTTTTGAGCTTTAATTTGCGTTTTAACGCGTAAAACAGCATAAAACGACGAATTTTTATTATTCGTTTTTTTATTAATATTGCTTCTATTTGAACGATTTCCCAGCGATCTAAAATGCTTAAAATACTTATTTTAGCAAAACAGCACGTTTGAGCTTTTAATCTGCGTTTTAGCGCGTAAAACAGCATAAAGCGACGAAATTTTTATTATTCGTTTTTATTAATATTTGCGTCTATTTGAACGATTTCAACGATCTACGTGCTTTAAAATGCTTATTTTAGCAGCAAAGGCAGCACGTTTGAGCTTTAATCTGCGTTTTAACGTAAAACAACATAAAACGGCGAATTTTTATTATTCGTTTTTATTAATATTGCGATCTAAAATGTTTGAAAATGCTTATTTTAGCAGCAAAACAGCACGATTTTTGAGCTTTAATCAGCGTTTTAACGCGTAAACAACATAAAAACGACGAAATTTTTATTATTTGTTTTTATTAATATTGCGTCTATTTGAACGATTTCAACGATCTAAAATGCTTGAAAGTACTTTGCTTAAAACAGCACGTTTTGAGCTTTAATCTACGTTTTAACGCGTGAAACAACATAAAAACGACGAATTTTTTATTATTTGTTTTATTAATATTGCTTCTATTTGAACGATTTCAACGATCTAAAATGCTTGAAAATGCTTATTTTAGCAAAACAGCACGATTTGAAGGCTTTAATCTGCGCGTTTTAACGCGTAAAACAACATAAAACGACAAGAAATTTTTATTATTCGTTTTTATTAATATTGCGTCTATTTGAACGGTTTCAGCAGCGATCTAAAATGCTTGTGCTTATTTTTAGCAAAACAGCACGTTTGAGCTTTATTCACCGTACGTTTTAACGCGTAAAACAACATAAAACGACGAAATTTTTATTATTTGTTTTATTTTTATTGCGTCTATTTGAACGATTTCCAACGATCTAAAAGCTTGAAAATGCTTATTTTAATAAAACAGCGCGCTTTGAGCTTTTAATCGGCGTTTTAACGCGTAAAACAGCATAAAACGACGAATTTTTTTATTATTCGTTTTTATTAATATTGCTTCTATTTGAACGATTTCAACGATTTAAAATGCTTGAAAATGCTTATTTTAGCAAAACAGCACGATTTGAGCTTTAATCTGCGTTTTAACGCGTAAAACAACATAAAAACGACGAAATTTTTATTATTCGTTTTTATTTTTATTGTGTCTTATTTGAACGATTTCAGCTTGATCTACGTCTTGAAAATGCTTTATTTTAGCAAAACAACTTTTGTTTTGAACTTTTAATCTGCGTTTTAACGCGTAATACAGCATAAAACGACAGATTTTTATTATTCGTTTTTTATTAATATTGCTTCTATTTGAACGATTTCAACGATCTAAATGCTTGAAAATACTTATTTTAGCAAAACAGCACGTTTGAGCTTTTGTCACGTTTTAACGCGTAAACAGCTTATAAAAACGACGAAATTTTATTATTCGTTTTTATTAATATTGCGTCTATTGAACGATTTCAACGATCTAAAATGCTTGAAAATGCTTATTTAGCATGAAAACAGCACGTTTTGAGCTTTAATCTGCGTTTTAACGCGTAAAACAGCATAAAACGACGAATTTTTTATTATTCGTTTTTATTAATATTGCTTCTATTTGAACGATTTCAACGATCTAAAAATGCTTGAAAATACTTATTTTTATGAAGCGGCATTTTTAGCTTTAATCTGCGTTTTAACGCGTAAACAACATAAAAACGACAGATTTTTGTATTCGTTTTTTATTAATATTGCTTCTATTTGAACGCGATTTCAACGATCTAAAATGCTTGAAAATGCTTGTTTAACAAAACAGCGCACGTTTGAGTTTTTATTCTGCGTTTTAACGCGTAAACAGCATAAAACGACGAATTTTATTATTCGTTTTTTATTAATATTGCACGTCTATTTGAACGATTTTCAACGATCTAAAATGCTTGAAAATGCTTATTTTTGGCAAAACAGCACGTTTTGAGCTTTAATCTACGTTTAACGCGTAAAACAGCATAAAACGACAGGAATTTTATTATTCGTTTTTTTAATATTGCTTCTATTTGAACGATTTCACCGATCTAAAATGCGTACTTATTTTTAGCAAAACAGCACGTTTGGAAAACTTTAATCTGCGTTTAACGCGTAAACGGCATAAAACGACGGGTACATTATTCGTTTTATTAATGTGCATCTATTTAGACGATTTCAACGATCTAAAATGCTTGAAAATGCTTATTTTAGCAAAACAGCACGTTTTGGGCTTTATTCTGGTTTTAACGCGTAAAACATCCTTAAAAACGACGGAATTTTATTATTCGTTTTTATTAATATTGCGTCTATTTGAACGATTTCAACTTGATCTAAAATGCTTGAAAATGCTTATTTTAGCAAAGGCGACACGTTTTGAGTTTTTAATCTGCGTTTTAACGCGTAAAACAGCATAAAAACGACGAAATTTTTATTATTCTTTTTTTTTTTTTTATTGCTTCTTTTTGGGAACGATTTAACGACCCTAAAATGCTTGAAAATGCTTATTTTACAAAAACACTTTTTGGGGGGAAAAATTCTGCTTTTTTAACGGTAAAACAGCAAAAAAAGGGCAAAAATTTTTTATTATTCTTTTTTTATTAATATTGCTTTTTTGGAACGTTTTCCCAACGATCTAAAATGTTTGAAAATGCTTTTTTTTTAAAAAAAAGATTTTACCCGGTTTTTGGGAAAGCTTTAAATTTTTTCTCCCGTTTTAAGGGTAAAACAGCATAAAAGGGCAAATTTTTTATTATTCTTTTTTTATTAATTTTTGCCCCTTTTTTGAACGATTTCAACGACCCAAAAATTTTAAAAATTTGCTTTTTTTGAAAACAGCACGTTTTGAGTTTTAAATTCTGCTTTTTAAGCGTAAAAAAACAAAAAAAACGACGAAATTTTTTTATTCGTTTTTTTTTTATTGCTTCTTTTGAACGATTTAAACCGATCTAAAATGCTTGAAAATGCTTATTTTAGCAAAACGGCACGTTTTAAAGGTTTTTAATTTTCGTTTTAAGGGTAAAACAATAAAAACGACGAATTTTTATTATTCTTTTTTATTAATTTGCTTCTTTTGAACGATTTCAACGACCCTAAAAATGTTTTGAAAATGCTTTTTTTAGCAAAACAGCCCCTTTTTAGTTTTAAATTCGGGTTTTTAACGCGAAAAAACACATAAAACGACGAAATTTTTATTATTCTTTTTTTATTAATTTGCTTCTATTTGAACGATTTCAACGACCCAAAAAGGGCGAAAATTTTTTTTTTAAAAAAACGGCCTTTTTTGAGCTTTAATCTGCGTTTTAACCCCTAAAACAACAAAAAACGACAAAATTTTTTATTATTTTTTTTTTATTAATATTCCCTTCCTATTTGAACGATTTAAACGACCCAAAAAATGCTTGAAAATGCTTATTTTAGCAAAAAAAAGCACTTTTTTGGGTTTTAAATTCTGGGGTTTTTAACGCGTAAAACGATAAAACGACGAATTTTTTTTATTTTTTTTTTTATTAATATTGCTTCTATTTGAACGATTTCAACGATTTAAAATGCTTGAAAATGCTTATTTTTGAAAAACAGCCGTTTTGGGGTTTTTCGCTTTTTTAACGCGAAAAAACAGCATAAAAGACGAATTTTTTTATTTTTTTTTATTAATATTGCTTCTATTTGAACATTTCAACGACCCAAAAATTTGCAAAAATGCTTTTTTTTAGCAAAACAGCACGTTTTGAGTTTTTAAATTCTGCGTTTTAACCCCGTAAAAAAACAAAAAAACGACAAATTTTTTTATTATTCTTTTTTTATTAATTTTTGCTCTATTTGAACGATTTCAACGATCTAAAATGCTTGAAAATCTTATTTTGGCAAAACAGCACGTTTTAGGTTTTTTTCCCTGGTTTTAACGCGTAAAAAAACAAAAAAACGACAAAATTTTTATTTTTTGTTTTTTTTTTTTTTTAAAAATTATTTTGAACGATTTAAACCGATCTAAAATGCTTGAAAATGCTTATTTTAAAAACAGCAGTTTCAGGACCAAATCTGCTTTTTAACGCGAAAAACACATAAAACGACTTTTTAATTATTCGTTTTTTATTTATTGCCCCTATTTAAAAACGTTTTCCCCAACGATCTAAAATGCGAAAATGTTTAAATTTTAGCAAAACAGCACTTTTTGAGCTTTATTCTGGTTTTAACGCTTTAAAACAGCATAAAACGACAAAATTTTTATTTTTTGTTTTTTTATTTTTATTGCGTCTATTTGAACGATTTCAACGATCTAAAATGCTTAAAAAATGTTTTATTTTAAAAAACAGCATTTTTTGAGCTTTAATCTGCTTTTTTTAACGCGTAAAAAAACAAAAAAACGACAAAATTTTTATTATTCTTTTTTTTATTAAAAATTGCGTCTTTTGAACGATTTCAACGATCTAAAATGCTTGAAAATCTTTTTTTTAGCAAAACAGCACTTTTTAAAAGGTTTTAAATTCTGGTTTAACGCGTAAAACAGCAAAAAAACGACAAAATTTTTTTTTATTCTTTTTTTATTTTTTTTTGCTTCTATTTGAACGATTTCAACGATTAAAATGCTTGAAAATGCTTATTTTAGAAAACAGCCGTTTTGACCCTTTAATCTGCGTTTTAACGCGTAAAAAAACATAAAAAGACGAATTTTTATTTTTTCGTTTTTTTTTAAATTTTGGCCTATTTAAAAGGGATTTAAAACGATCTAAAATCTTGAAAATCCTTTTTTAGCAAAACAGCCTTTTTTGAGTTTTTAATCTCCCGTTTAACGCGTAAAAAAAGCAAAAAAACGACAAATTTTTTTTTATTCTTTTTTATTAATTTTTGCTTCTATTTGAACGATTTAACGATCAAAATGCTTGAAAATGCTTATTTTAGCAAAAAAAGCACTTTTGAGTTTTAAATTCTGGGGTTTTTAACGGTAAAAAAACATAAAAGGCAAATTTTTTTTATTATTCGTTTTTTTTTAAATATTGCTTCTATTTGAAGGGTTTCAGCGATCAAAATGTTTAAAAATCTTTTTTTTAAAAAAACCCCAGCACTTTTTGAGCTTTAACCCCCTTTTTAACCGTAAAACGCAAAAAACGAAATTTTTTATTATTCTTTTTTATTAATTTCCCTTTATTTGAACGTTTTCCCAACCCGGTCTAAAATGTTTGAAAATGCTTTTTTTTAACAAAACAGCACGTTTTGAGTTTTAATTCTGGGGTTTTTAACCGTAAAACAGCAAAAAAAGGGCAAATTTTTTTATTCTTTTTTTATTTTTATTCTTCTTTTAACGTTTTCCCAACGATCTAAAATGTTTGAAAATGCTTTTTTTTTAAAAAAACCCGGCACGTTTTGGGGGCAAAAATTCTGCGTTTTAACCGTAAAAAAACATAAAAGGGCAAATTTTTTATTATTCGTTTTTTTTTTTAATTGCTTCTATTTAAACCCGATTTCAACGATCAAAAATTTTTTTTGAAAATGCTTTTTTTTAAAAAAACAGCCTTTTTTGAGCTTTTAATCTGCTTTTTTAACCGTAAAAAAATAAAACGACAAATTTTTATTATTCTTTTTTATTTTTTTGCTTCTATTTAAACCCTTTAACGATCTAAAATGCTTGAAAATGCTTATTTTAGCAAAACAGCACGTTTTGGGGCTTTATTCTGCGTTTTAACGGTAAAAAAACATAAAAAGGGGAAGAAAATTATTCGTTTTTATTTTTATTGCCTTTTGAACTTTTCAACGATCAAAAATTTTTTTTGAAAATGCTTATTTTAAAAAAACAGCACTTTTGGGAAGCTTTAACCACTTTTTTAACCGTAAAACAGCAAAAAAACGACAAAATTTTTTATTATTCGTTTTTAAATAGCCCTATTTGAACGATTTCAACGACCCAAAATGCTTGAAAATGCTTATTTTAGCAAAACAGCACGTTTGTTTTTTTAAATTCTGCTTTTTAACGCGTAAAAAAACATAAAACGACAAAATTTTTTTATTATTCGTTTTTTATTAATATTGCGTCTATTTGAACGATTTAAACGATCTAAAATGTTTTAAAATCTTTTTTTTTGGCAAAACACCCGTTTTGAGTTTTTAATCTGCTTTTTTTAACGCGTAAAAAAAAGCATAAAAGGGCAAAATTTTTTTATTCGTTTTTTTTTTTTTTAAAGACATTTAACGTTTTCCCCAAAAATGTTTGAAAATGCTTTTTTTTAAAAAAAACAGCACGTTTTGATTTTAATCTGCGTTTTAACGCGAAAAACAGCGCAAAAACGACAAAATTTTTTTATTGTTTTTTTTTTATTGGTTCTTTGAACGTTTCCTTTAAAAACGAAAATGCTTATTTTAAAAACAGCACGTTTGAGCTTTAATCCTTTTTAACGCGTAAAACAGCAAAAACGACGTTTTATTATTCGTTTTTATTAATATTGCTTCTATTTGAACGTTTCAACTTTTAAAATGCGTACTTTTTTAGCAAAACAACTTTTTGAGCTTTTTTTTTTGCGAAAAACACAAAGCAAATTTTTATTTTTTGTTTTTTTTTTTATTGCTTATTTGAACGATTTCAACATCTAAAAGCGAAAATGCTTATTTTAGCAAAAAGCCCCTTTGACAAATGCGTTTAACGCGTCGGCATAAAAACACGAATTTTTTATTATTCTTTTTTTATTAATATTCTTTTTTTAAAGGTTTGTTTAAAAATGTTGAAAATGTTTTTTAAGCAAAAGCCGTTTGAGTTTTAAATCTGTTTTTTTTAAACGCGAAAACAGCATAAAACGCGAAATTTTATTATTTTTTTTTATTTTTATTGGTTCTTTTTTGAACGATTTAACGATTAAATTTTGAAAATGCATTTTACAAAACAGCACGTTTGGCAATCTGCTTTTTAGGGGAAAAAACAGCAAAAAAACGACGAATTTTTTATTCTTTTTTATTTTTTCTTCTTTTGAACGATTTCAACGATCTAAAAGCAAAAATGCTTATTTTAGCAAAACAGCACGTTTGAATTTAATTTTCCGTTTAACGCGTAAAACAAAAAAAACGACGTTTTATTTTTGTTTTTTTTAAATTTGCTTTTTTTGAACGATTTCAACGATCAAAAGCGAAAAGTATTTTAGCAAAAAGCACGTTTTAGCTTTAATCTGCTTTTTTAAGGGAAAAAACAGCATAAAACGCGAATTTTTTTATTCGTTTTTATTAAATTTTTGCTTCTATTTGAACGATTTAAAACGATCAAAATTTTAAAATTTTATTTTAAAAAAACGCACTTTTTGAGCAATCTGCGTTTTAACCCCTAAAACAGCAAAAACGACGAAATTTTTATTATTTTTTTTATTTTTTTCCCCTCTATTTGAACTTTCACGATTAAAATGCTTGAAAATCTTATTTTAGCAAAACAGCACTTTTTGGCAATCGCGTTTTTAAGGGTAAAACAGCATAAAACGACGAATTTTTATTATTCGTTTTTATTAATATTGCTTCTTTTGAACGATTTCAACATCAAAATGCGAAAATGTTTTTTGCAAAACAGCCGTTTTGAGCTTTCGCGTTTTAACGCGAAAAAACACATAAAACGACAAATTTTTTATTATTCGTTTTTATTAATATTGCTTCTATTTAAACATTTCAACGATCTAAAATGCGAAAATGCTTTTTTTTAGCAAAACACCCTTTTTGAGTTTTTATTCTGCTTTTTAACGCGTAAAACCATAAAACGACAAATTTTTTATTATTCGTTTTTATTAATATTGCGTCATTTGAACATTTCAACGATCTAAAATGCAAAAATGCAGGAAAAACAGCACGTTTTAGCAAATCTGCGTTTTAACGCGTAAAACCATAAAACGGGCAAATTTTTTTATTCGTTTTTTAATATTTTCTATTTGAACGATTTCCGATCAAAATGCTTGAAAATTTTTTTAAAAACGCCGTTTAAGACAATCTGCGTTTTAACGCGTAAAACAGCATAAAAACGACGAATTTTTATTATTCGTTTTTTATTAATATTGCGTCCTATTTAGACGGATTTCAAAGCGATCTAAAATCTTGAAAATCACTTATTTGTAGCAAAACAGCACGTTTTTGAGCTTTAATCTGCTACGTTCTAACGCGTAAAACAAGCATAAAAACGACAGATTTATTGATATTCGTTTTATTAATATTGCTTCTATTTGAACGATTTCAACGATCTAAAATGCTTGAAAATGCTTATTTTAGCAAAACAAGCACGTTGAGCTTTAATCTGCGCGTTTTTAACGCGTAAAACAACATAAAATGACGAATTTTTATTATTCGTTTTTTATTAAATATTGCGTCTATTTGAACGGTTACAGCTTGATCTAAAATGCTTGAAAATGCTTATTTTAGCAAAACAGCACGTTTGAGCTTTAATCTGCGTTTTAACGCGTAAAACTGCAAAACGACAGAGAATTTTATTATTCGTTTTTATTAATGTTAGCCTATATTTGAACGATTTCAACGATCTAAAATGCTTGAAAATCGCTTTATTTAGCAAAACAGCACGTTTTGAGCTTATTCTGCGTTTTAACGCGTAAAACAGCATAAAACGGCGATTCTTTATTATTCGTTTTTATTAATATTGCTTCTATTTAGCGATTTCAACGATCTAAAATGTTTGAAAATGCATATTTTAACCGAAACAGCACGTTTTGAGCTTAAATCTGCGTTTTAACTCGTAAAACAGCATAAAACGGCAATTTTTTATTATTCGTTTTTTATTAATGTGCTTCTATTTGAACGATTTCAACGATCTAAAATGTTTTGAAAATGCATATTTTTAACAAAACAGCACGTTTTGAGCTTTTAATCTGCGTTTTTAACTCGTAAAACAGCATAAAACGACAATTTTTATTATTCGTTTTTATTTTTATTGCGTCTATTTGAACATTTCCAACGATCTAAAATGCTTGAAAATGCTTATTTTAGCAAAACAGCACGTTTTGAGCTTTATTCTGCGTTTTAACGCGTAAAACAACATAAAAACGACAGAAATTTTTATTATTCGTTTTTATTTTTATTGCGCGTCTTTGAACGGTCAACGATCTAAAATGCTTGAATATGCTTATTTTAGCAAACAGCACGTTTGAGCTTTAATCTACGTTTTAACGCGTAAAACAGCATAAAAACGACAGATTTTTTATTATTCGTTTTTATTAATATTGCTTCTATTTGAACGATTTCAACGATCACGATGCTTGAAAATGCTTATTTTAGCAAAACAGCACGTTTGAGCTTTTAATCTGCGTTTTAACGCGTAAAACAGCATAAAACGACAGAATTTTTATTATTCGTTTTTTATTAATATTGCGTCTATTTGAACGATTTCAACGATCTAAAATGCTTTAAAATACTTATTTTAGCAAAACAGCGTTTTGAGCTTTTAATCTGCGTTTTAACGCGTAAAACGAAAGCATAAAACGGCGAATTTTTGTTATTCGTTTTATTAATATTCTTCAAAGACAGTTCAACGATACAAAATGTTTGAAAATGCATATTTTAACAAAACAGCACGCTTTGAGTTTTAATCTGCGTTTTAACGCGTAAAACAGCATAAAAACGACGAATTTTTATTATTCGTTTTTATTAATATTGCTTCTATTTGAACGATTTCAACGATCTAAAATGCTTGAAAATGCTTATTTTGTAAAACAGCGCGTTTTGAGCTTTATTCTGCCGTTTTAACGCGTAAACCTTATAAAACGGCAGAGAATTTTATTATTCGTTTTTATTTTTATTGCGTCTATTTGAAAGACGATTTCGACGATCTAAAATGCTTGAAAATGCTTATTTTAGCAAAACAGCACGTTTTAATTTTAATCTGCGTTTAACGCGTAAAACTGCATAAAACGACAGATTTTTATTATTCGTTTTTATTAATATTGCGTCTATTTGAACGGTTCAACGATCTAAAATGCTTGAGAAAATGCTTATTTTAGCAAAACAGCGCATTTAGAGCTTTAATCTACGTTTAACGCGTAAAAGAGCAGCATAAACGACGAATTTTTATTATTCGTTTTTTTTATTAATGTACTTCTATTTGAACGATTTCAACGATCTAAAAGTAGCAGAAAATGCACCTATTTTAGCAAAACAGCACGTTTTGAGCTTTAATCTGCGTTTTAACGTGTGGAAACAGCATAAAACGACAATTTACTGCAGTATTCGTTTTATTAATATTGCACGTCTATTGAACGATTTCAAGCGATCCTAAAATGCTTGAAAATGCTTATTTTACTTAAAACAGCAGCACGTTTTGAGCACAATCAGCGTTTTAACGCGTAAACAACATAAAAGTGAATTTTTATTTATCGTTTTTTTGTAATATTGCGTCTATTTAGAAAGACGATTTCAACGATCTAAAATGCTTGAAAATGCTTATTTTAGCAAAACAGCACGTTTTGAGCTTTAATCAGCGTTTTAACGCGTAGGCGCACAACATAAAACGACGAAATTTTATTATTTGTTTTTATTAATATTGCGTCTATTTGAACGATTTTCAGCGATCTAAAAATGCTTGAAAATGCTTATTTACAGCAAAACAGCACGTTTTGAGCTTTAATCTGCGTTTAGCGCGTAAAACGGCATAAAACGACGAATTTTTGTATTTAGTTTTTATTGGCAAAGCCTATTTTGAACATTTCAACGATCTAAAATGGCGAAAGTGCTTGGTACGTAAAACAGCACGTTTTGAGCTTTAATCTGCGTTTTAACGCGTAAAACATAAAACGACGAAATTTTTATTATTCGTTTTTGTGTATTGCGTCTATTTGAACGATTTCAACGATCTAAAATGCTTGAAAATGCTTATTTTTAGCGAGCAGTACGTTTTGAGCTTTAATCAGCGTTTTAACGCGTAAAACAGCATAAAACGACAAAATTTTTATTTTTTTTTTTAATATTGCTTCTATTTGAACGATTTCAACGATCTAAAATGCTTGAAAATGCTTATTTACAAAACAGCACGTTTTGAGTTTTAATCTGCGTTTTAACCGTAAAACACATAAAAACGAAAATTTTTATTATTCGTTTTTATTAATTCTCTATTTGAACGATTCAACGATTAAATCTTTAAAATGCTATTTTACAAAACAGCACGTTTTGAGCTTTTAATCTGCTTTTTAACGCGTAAAACAAATTAAAAGGGGGCGAATTTTTTATTTTTCGTTTTTATTAATATTGCTTCTATTTGAACGATTTCAACGTTTAAAATGTTTGAAAATGCATATTTTAATAAAACAGCACGTTTTGTTTTTTTAATCTGCGTTTTAACGCGAAAAAACAGCATAAACAGGGTTTTATTACTTTTTAAACAATATTGCTTCTATTTGAACGATTTCAACGATCTAAAATGTTTAAAAATGCTTTTTTTTGCAAACAGCACGTTTTGAGTTAATCCGGTTTTAACGCGTAAAACAGCATAAAAACGACGAATTTTTTATTATTCGTTTTATTAATATTGCTTCTATTTGAAGGGATTTCAACGATCAAAAAAGCTTGAAAATCTTTATTTTAGCAAAACAGCACGTTTTGAGTTTAATCTGGTTTAACCGGCAAAACAGCAAAAACCCCGACAATTTTATTATTCGTTTTATTATATTGTTCATTTAACGATTTCAACATCTAAAATGCTTGAAAATGTTTTTTAGCAAAACAGACGTTTTGAGCTTAATCTGCGTTTAAAACCCCTAAAACAGCTAAAAAACGACGAAATTTTATTATTCGTTTTTATTAATATTGCCTATTTGAACGATTTCAACATTAAAAATGCTTGAAATGCTTATTTAGCAAAAAAAGACGTTTTGTTTTTTAAACCCGGTTTTAAGTAAACAGCTAAAAGACGAATTTTTATTATTGCTTTTTTTAATATTGCTTCTATTTGAAACGATTTCAACCCATTAAAAATGCTTGAAAAAGTTTTATTTTAGCAAAAAGACGTTTATTTAATCGCGTTTTAACGCGTAAAACAGCAAAAAAAGACGAATTTTATTATTCGTTTTATTAATATTGCTCTATTTAAAACGATTCAACATCTAAAATGCTGAAAATTTTATTTTAAAAACAGCACCTTTTGAGTTTATCTGCGTTTTAACGCGCTAAAACAGCATAAAAACGACGAAATTTTTATTATTCGTTTTTTATTTATTGCTCTATTTGAACGATTTCAACGATTAAAGCGGAAAGCTTATTTAGCAAAACAGCAGTTTTGAGTTTAATCTGCTTTTAACGCGTAAAAGCATAAAAACGACGAATTTTTTTATTCGTTTTATTAATATTGCTTATTTGAACGATTTCAACGATCTAAATTTGAAAATTGTTTTTGCAAAACAGCACGGGTTTTAATCTGCTTTTAAACGCGTAAAACAGCATAAAACGACGAAATTTTTTATTCGTTTTTATTAATATTGCCTATTTAACGTTTTTAACGATCTAAAGCTTAAAAAATTTATTTTAGCAAACAGCACGTTTTGAGCTTTATTCTGCGTTTTAACGTAAACAGCATAAAACAGCGGGTACACTATTATTCGTTTTTATTAATATTGCTTCTGTTGAGCGATTTCAACGATCTAAAATGTTTGAAAATGCATATGCAACAAAACAGCACGTTTGAGCTTAAATCTGCGTTTTAACTCATCCAAAACAACATAAAACGACAGATTTTTTATTATTCGTTTTTATTAATATTGCTTCTATTTGAACATTCCAACGATCTAAAATGTTTGAAAATGCATATTTAACAAAACAGCACGTTTTGAGCTTTAATCTACGTTTGCTCGTAAAAACAACATAAAACACTTGCGACGAATTTTATTATTCGTTTTTATTTTATTGCGTCTATTTGAACGATTTCAACGATCTAAAATGCTTGAAAAATGCTTATTTTAGCAAAACAGCACGTTTTGAGCTTTTATTCTGCGTTTAACGCGTAAAACGCTATAAAAACGACAGAAATTTACGCAATATTCGTTTTTATTTTTATTGCGTCTATTTGAACGATTTCAACGATCTAAAATGCTTGAAAATGCTTATTTTGTGAAAACAGCACGTTTTGAGCTTTAATCTGCGTTTTTAACGCGTAAAGAGCAACATAAAACGACGGGTACATTATTCGTTTTTATTAATGTTATTGCTTCTATTTGAACGATTTCAACGATCTAAAATGCTTGAAAATACTTATTTTAGCAAAACAGCACGTTTTGAGCTTTAATCTGCGTTTTAACGCGTAAAACGTATAAAAACGACGAAATTTTTATTATTCGTTTTTTATTAATATTTACGTCTATTTGAACGGTTTCAACGATCCTAAAATGCTTTAAAATGCTTATTTTATACGCAAAACAGCACGTTTGAGCTTTAATCTGCGTTTAACGCGTAAACAACATAAAAACGGCGAATTTACATTATTCGTTTTTATTAATATTGCTTCTATTTGAACGATTTCAACGATCTAAAATGTTTGAAAATGCATATTATTTTAATAAAACAGCACGTTTGAAGGCTTTAATCTGCGTTTTAACGCGTAAAACAGCAGCATAAAACGACGAATTTTTTATTATTTGCGTTTTTATTAATATTGCTTCTATTTGAACGATTTCAACGATCAAATGCTTGAAAATGCTTATTTTAGCAAAACAGCACGTTTTGAGCTTTATTCTGCGTTTAACGCGTAAAACAGCATAAAACGACAGAATTTTATTATTCGTTTTATTTTATTGCGTCTATTTGAACGATTTCGACGATCTAAAATGCTTGAAAATGCTTATTTTAGCAAAACAGCACGTTTTGAGAGAAGCTTTTAATCTGCGTTTTACCGCGTAAAACAGCATAAAACGACAATTTTATTATTCGTTTTTTTATTAATATTGCGTCTATTGAACGATTTCCAACGATCTAAAAATGCTTGAGAAATACTTATTTTTAGCAAAACAGCGTTTGAGCTTTAATCACCTGCGTTTTAACGCGTAGGCAGCATAAAACGACGAATTTTTATTATTCGTTTTATTAATATTTGCTTCTATTTGAACAATTTCAACGATGTAAAATGCTTGAAAATGCACCTATTTTAGCAAAACAGCGCGTTTGAGCTTTAATCACGTTTTAACGTGTAAACAGCATAAAAACGACGAATTTTTATTATTCGTTTTTATTATATGCGTCTATTTGAACGATTTCAACGATCTAAAATGCTTGAAAATGCTTATTTAGCAAAACAGCACGTTTTGAGCTTTAATCCAGCGTTTTAACGCGTAAAACAACATAAAAACGACAATTTTTTATTTATGCGCTTTTTATTAATATTGCGTCTATTTGAACGATTTCAGCGATCTAAAATGCTTGAAAATGCTTATTTTAGCAAAACAGCACGTTTTAGGCTTTTAATCAGCGTTTTAGCGTAAAACAGCATAAAACGGCGAAATTTTTATTATTTGTTTTATTAATATTGCGTCTATTTGAACAGTTTCCAGCGATCTAAAATGCTTGAAAATGCTTATTTTAGCAAAACAGCACGTTTGAGCTTTAATCTGCGTTTAACGCGTAAAACAGCATAAAACGACAGATTTTTTATTATTCGTTTTATTAATATTGCTTCTATTTGAACGATTTCAACGATCTAAAATGCTTGAGAAAATGCTTATTTTAGCAAAACAGCACGTTTGAGCTTTAATCTGCGTTTTAACGCGTAAAACAGCATAAAACGACGAAATTTTATTATTTGTTTTTATTAATATTGCGTCCTATTTAGACGATTTCAACGATCTAAAATGCTTGAAAATGCTTATTTTAGCAAAACAGCACGTTTGAGCTTTTAATCTGCGTTTAACGCGTAAAACAGCATAAAACGACGAATTTTATTATTCGTTTTATTAATATTGCTTCTATTTGAACGATTTCAGCGATCTAAAATGCTTGAAAATGCTTATTTTAGCCGTGGCACGTTTTGAGCTTTTAATCTGCGTTTAACGCGTAAAAACAGCATAAAAACGACGAAATTTACATTATTCGTTTTTATTAATATTGCGTCTATTTGAACGATTTCAACGATCTAAATGCTTGAAAATGCTTATTTTAGCAAAACAGTACGTTTTGAGCTTTAATCAGCGTTTTAACGCGTAAAACAGCATAAAACGACGAAATTTTTTATTATTTGTTTTATTAATATTGCGTCTATTTGAACGTTTCAACGATCAAAATGCTTGAAAATACTTATTTTGCTTAAACAGCACGTTTGAGCTTTTAATCTGCGTTTTAACGCGTAAAACAGCATAAAAACGACGAATTTTTTATTATTCGTTTTTATAAATATTGCGTCTATTTGAACGATTTCAACGATCTAAAATGCTTAGAAAATGCTTATTTTAGCAAAACAGCACGTTTTTGAGAGCTTTAATCTGCGTTTTAACGCGTAAAACAGCATAAAACGACGGGGAATTTTTATTTATTCGTTTTATTAATACATTGCGTCTATTTGAACGATTTCAACGGTGATCTAAAATGCTTTAAAATACTTATTTTAGCAAAACAGCACGTTTTGAGCTTTAATCTGCGTTTTTAACGCGTAAAACAGCATAAAAACAGCGAAAATTTTTATTATTCGTTTTATTATGTTAGCTATATTTGAACGATTTCAACGATCTAAAATGTTTGAAAGTACATATTTTAACAAAACAGCACGTTTTTGAGCTTTTAATCACGCATTTTGCGTAAAACAGCATAAAACGACGAATTTTATTATTCGTTTTTTATTAATATTTACTTCTATTTGAACGATTTCAACGATCTAAAATGCTTGAAAATGTATTTTAGCAAAACAGCGCGTTTGAAGGCTTTATTCTGCGTTTTAGCGTAAAACAACGCATAAAACGACGGAATTTTATTATTCGTTTTTTATTTTTATTGCGTCTATTTGAACGATTTCGACGATCTAAAATGCTTGAAAATGCTTATTTTAGCAAAACAGCACGTTTTGAGCTTTAATCACCGCGTTTTACCGCGTAAAACAGCATAAAAACGACGAATTTTTATTATTCGTTTTTTTATTAATATTGCGTCTATTTGAACGATTTCAACGATCTAAAATGCTTGAAAATGGCATTTTATAAAACAGCACGTTTGAGCTTTAATCTGCGTTTTAACGCGTAAAACAGCATAAAAACGACGAATTTTTATTATTCGTTTTTTATTAATATTGCTTCTATTTGAACGATTCAGCGATGTAAAATGCTTGAAAATGCCTATTTTTAGCAAAACAGCACGTTTTGAGCTTTAATCTGCGCGTTTTAACGTGTAAAACAGCATAAAACGACGAATTTTTATTATTCGTTTTTATTAATATTGCGTCTATTTGTGAACGATTTCAACGATCTAAAGATGCTTGAAAATGCTTATTTTAGCAAAACAGCACGTTTGAGCTTTAATCAGCGTTTTAACGCGTAAGAACAACATAAAACGACGAATTTTTTTTTTATTTATCGCTTTTTATTAATATTGCACGATCTATTTGAACAGTTTCAAGCGATCTAAAATGCTTGAAAATGCTTATTTTAGCAAAACAGCACGTTTTGAGCTTTAATCAACGTTTTAACGCGTAAAACAACATAAAAACGACAGGAATTTTATTATTTGTTTTTATTAATATTGCGTCTATTTGAACGATTTCAACGATCTAAAATGCTTGAAAATGCTTATTTTAGCAAAACAGCACGTTTGAGCTTTTAATCTGCGTTCTTAACGCGCGTAAAACAACATTATAAAACGACAGATTTTTTATTATTCGTTTTATTAATATTGCTCTATTTGAACGATTTCCAGCGATCGCTAAAATGGCAGAAAATGCTTATTTTAGCCGACAGCACGTTTTGAGCATTAATCTGCGTTTTAACGCGTAAAACAACATAAAACGACAGAATTTTTATTATTCGTTTTTATTAATATTGCGTCTATTTAGACGATTTCAACGATCCTAAAATCTTGAAAATGCTTATTTTAGCAAAACAATTGCGTTTTGAACTTTAATCAGCCGTTTAACGCATTAAACAGCATAAAAACGACGAGAATTTTATTATTTGTTTTTATTAATATTGCGTCTATTTGAACGATTTCAACGATCTAAAATGCTTGAAAATGCTTATTTTAATAAAACAGCGTTTTGAGCTTTAATCTGCGTTTTAACGTAAGAGCAACATAAAACGACGAATTTTTTGTTATTCGTTTTTTTATTAATATTGCTTCTATTTTGAACAGTTTTCAACGATCTAAAATGCTTGAAAATGCTTATTTTAGCAAAACAGCACGTTTTGAGCTTTTAATCTGCGTTTTAACGCGTAAAACAGCATATAAAACGACGGGGAATTTTTTATTATTCGTTTTTTTATTAATATTGCGTCTATTTTAAACGATTTTTAAACGATCTAAAAATGCTTGAAAATGCTTATTTTAGCAAGGCAAAACAGCAATGCTTTTGAGCTTTAATCTGCGTTTCTTAACGCGCGTAAAAACAGCATAAAATGACGAAATTTTTATTATTCGTTTTTATTAATATTGCTTCTATTTAAACGATTTCCCAACGATCAAAAAAAAAAAATGCTTTGAAAATGCTTTATTTTGCTACAAAACAGCAATGTTTTGAGTTTTAATCTGCGTTTTAACGGGCAAAACAGCATAAAAACGACGCAGTTCTCTTTTATTATTCGTTTTTTAATATTGTTTTTCTATTTGAAAACGAGATTTCAACGATCTAAAATGGCTGAAGTACGTTTATTTTACAAAAACAGCATCGTTTTGAGTTTTTAATCTGCGTTTCTTAACGCGGGTAAAACAGCATAAAACGACGAATTTTTATTATTCCTGTTTTTATTAATATTGCGTCTATTTGAACGGATTTCAACGATCTAAAAATGCTTGAAAATGCTCTATTTTAGCAAAACCGCATCGTTTTGAGCTTTACCGCGTTTTAACGCGTAAAACAGCATAAAACGACGAAATTCTTTTTATTATTCGTTTTTATTTTATTGTGTCTATTTGAACTATTTCAACGATCTAAAAATGCTTGAAAACGTTTATTTTAGCAAAAACAGCACGTTTTGAACTTCTAATCTGCGTTTTAACGCGTAAAACAGCATAAAATGACGGCGAATTTTTATTATTCGTTTTTATTAATATTGCTTCTATTTAAACGATTTCCAAACGATCTGTGCAAAAAATGCACGCTTGAAAAAATGCTTATTTTAGCAAAACAGCACCGCGTTTTGAGTTTTAATCTGCGTTTTGCACGCGTAAAACAGCATAAAAAAACGACGAAATCTTTTATTATCTGTTTTTTAATATTGCTTCAATTTGAACGATTTCAACGATCTGCCGGTTGAAAATGCTTATTTTAGCAAAAACAGCATAATGTTTCCTTCTGAGTTTTGGTAATCTGCGTTTTAACGCGTAAACAGCATAAAAACGACGAATTTTTGTTGCCTGTTTTATTAATATTGCGCCCTTATTTGAACGAGGATTTCCTCAACGATCTGCGTAAAAAAAATGCGCGTTTGAAAATGCGCTTATTTTAGCAAAACAGCATCGCGTTTTGAGCTTTTTATTCTGCGTTTTGCACCGCAAAACAGCATAAAAACGACGAAATTCTTTTTATTATTCGTTTTATTTTATTGGCAAGGCCCATTTGAACGATTTCAACGACCTAAAAGCTTGAAAATGCTTATTTTAAAGCGTAAAACAGCACGTTTTGAGCTTTTTAATTCGCGTTTAACGTAAAACAGCATAAAAACGATACAAATTTTTTTTATTATTCAGTTTTATTAATATTGCTTCTATTTGAAATCGAATTCAACGATCTAAAACGCCAAGCCCCAAAAAATGCTGCGTATTTTAAAGCGTTAACGATATTTCAGCTTTCTTTAATCTGCGTTTTAACGCGCGTAAAACAACAGCATAAAAACGACGAAATTTTATTATTCGTTTTTACATTATTGCGTCTATTTGAACGATTTCAACGATCTAAAAAATGCTTGAAAATGCTTTTATTTTAAAACAAAGCACGCGCGCGTTTTGAGTTTTACCGCGTTTTAACGCGCGTAAACAGCATAAAACGACGAAATTTTTATTATCTGTTTTATTTTTGCGTATTGCGTCTATTTGAACGTGATTTTCAACGATCAAAAATGCTTGAAAATGCTTATTTTAGCAAAACAGCACGTTTTGAGCTTTAATCTGCGTTTTAACGCGTAAAACAGCGCATAAAAACGACGAATTTTTATTATTCGTTTTATTAATATTGCTTCTATTTGAACGATTTCAACGATCTAAAATGCTTGAAAATGTGCTTATTTTAGCAAAACAGCACGTTTTGAGTTTTCTTCTTTAATCTGCGTTTTAACGCGTAAAATGGTGCGCATAAAAAACGACGAAATTTCATTATTCGTTTTATTAATAATAATACCGCGTCTATTTGGAACGAACGACGCAACGATCTAAAGCTTCTGAAAATGCTTTTATATTTTAAAGCAAAACAGCACGTTTTGAGCTTTAATCTGCGTTTTAACGCGCGTAAACAGCATGTTTACCAAATTCCTACATGGCCTGTTTTACATTACGTTTCTATTTGAACGATTTCAACGATCTAAAGTGTAAAATGCTTGAAAATGCCTATTTTAGCAAAAATGCGTTTGTTTTATTCCTTCCGCGTTTTAACGCGCGTAAAACAGCATAAAAACGACGAAATTTTATTATCTGTTTTTATTTTTATTGCGTCTATTTGAACGATTTCAACGATCTAAAATGCTTTGAAATTGCTTATTTTAGCAAAACAGCACGTTTGATTTTAATCTGCAAGGTGTTTTAACGCGTAAAACAGCAAAAAACGCGACGTACCTTTTATTATTCGTTTTTATTAGCTATTGTTTTATTTAATGTATTTCAACGATCTAAAAATGCTTCTGAAAATGCTGCGACGCAGCACGTTTTGAGCGAAATCTCGCGCCTTTAAACGCAAAACAGCATAAAACCATCAAACCTTTATTATTCGTTTTTATTAATATTGCGTCTTATCGAAATCGACAAACGGATCTAAAATGTGCTTGAAAATGCTTTGGTTTTAGCAAAACAGCACGTTTTGAGCTTTAATCTGCGCGTTTTAACGCGTAAAACAGCATAGAAATGACGAATTTTTTATTATTCGTTTTGCCATTATTATTGCTTCTATTTGAACGATTTCAACGATCTGTGTGTAAAATGCTTGAAAATGCTTTATTTGTGCTGAAAACAACAGCACGTTTTGAGCTTTATTCTGCGTTTTAACGCGTAAAACAGCATAAAAACGACGAAATTTTATTATTCGTTTTTATTTTATTGCGTCTATTTGAACGATTTCAACGATCTGGGTGTCGCCGAAATTCTGGCGATTTTAGCAAAACAGCATCGTTTTGAGCTTTAATCTGCGTTTTAACGCGTAAAACAGCATAAAACCGACGAAATTTTGCCGGCTCCGTTTTTATTACTACGTTTCTATTTGAACGATTTCAACGATCTAGTGCGTGTAAATGCTTGAAAATGCTTTATTTTGCAGCAAAACAGCACGTTTTGTTTCAACTTCGCGTTTTAACGCGTAAAACAGCATACATAAAAAACGACGAATTCTTTTATTATTCGTTTTTATTAATATTGCTTCTATTTGAACGATTTCAACGTGATCTAAAAATGCTTGAAAAATGTTTCCATTATTTTAGCAAAACAGCACGTTTGAAAGCTTTTAATCTGCGTTTTAACGGCGCGTAAAACAGCATAAAAAACGATGAATTTTGCTGTCTGTTTTTATTAATAATATTGCGTCTATTTCTGAAATCAACGATTTCAACGATCTAAAATGCTTGAAAATGCTTATTTTAGCAAAACAGCACGTTTTGAGCTTTAATCAGCGTTTTAACGCGAAAAAACAGCATAAAAACGACGAATTTTTATTTATCGTTTTTTATTAATATTGCGTCTATTTGAACGATTTCAACGATCTAAAATGTTTGAAATGCTTATTTTAGCAAAACAGCACGTTTTGAGTTTTTAATCAGCGTTTTAACGCGTAAACAGCATAAAACGACGAAATTTTTATTATTCGTTTTTATTAATATTGCGTCTATTTGAACGATTTCAACGATCTAAAAATGCTTTGAAAATGCCGCCTTTAGCAAAACAGCACGTTTTGAGTTTTAATCTGCGTTTTAACGCGTAAAACAGCATAAAAACCGACGAAATTTTTATTATTCGTTTTTATTAATATTGCTTCTATTTGAACGATTTCAACGATCTAAAAATGCTTGAAAATGCCTATTTAACAAAAAACAGCACGTTTTGAGTTTATTCTGCGTTTTAACGCGTAAAAAACAGCATAAAAACGACTTTAAATCTTTTTATTATTCGTTTTTATTTTATTGCGTCTATTTGAACGATTTCAACGATCTAAAAATGCTTGAAAATGCTTATTTTAGCAAACAGCACGTTTTGAGTTTTAATCTGCGTTTTAACGCGTAAAACAGCATGTAAAAAACGACGAATTTTTTTATTATCTGTTTTTATTAATATTGCTTCTATTTGAACGATTTCAACGATCTAAAATGCTTGCGCTTATTTTAGCAAAACAGCACGTTTTGAGCTTTAATCTGCGTTTTAACGCGTAAAACGACGAAATTTTTTATGATCTGCCTTTTATTAATATTGCGTCTATTTGGAACGATTTCCAACGATCTAAAATGCTTGAAAATGCTTATTTTAGCAAAACAGCACGTTTTGAGCTTTAATCAGCGTTTTAACGCGTAAAACAGCATAAAAACGACGAAATTTTATTATTTGTTTTATTAATATTGCGTCTATTTGAACGATTTCAACGATCTAAAATGCTGGAAAATGCTTATTTTAGCGCAAAAACAGGACGTTTTGAGTTTAATCTGCGTTTTAACGCGTAAAACAAAGCATAAAAAACGACGAATTTTTATTATTCGTTTTTATTAATATTGGCTTCTATTTGGAACGATTTTCAACGATCTAAAATGCTTGAAAATGCTTATTTTAGCAAAAACAGCACGATTTGAGCTTTAATCTGCGTTTTAACGCGTAAACAGCATGTCTATTTAAATTTTTATTATTCGTTTTTATTACTATTGCGTCTATTTTTGGTCCATCGTCTGATCTAAAATAAAAATGCTTATTTTAGCAAAACAGCACGTTTTGAGTTTTAATCTGCGTTTTAACGCAAAACAGCATGTTCGACAAATTTCATTATTCGTTTTATTAATATTGTTTCTACGAACGATTTCCCCAAACCGATCTAAAAATACGTTTGTCGGCTTTGCCAAAACAGCACGTTTTGAGCTTTAATCTGCGTTTTAACCGCAAAACAGCATAAAACGACGATTTTTTATTATTCGTTTTGCCATTATTGCGCTATTTGGAACGATTTCAACGATCTAAAATGCCGAGAATGCCAGCAAAACAGCACGCGGAGTTTTAATCTGCGTTTCTAACGCGTAAACAGCATAAAAAACGACGAATTTTTTTTATTATTCGTTTTATATTAATATTGCTTCTACTGGAACGATTTCAACGATCTAAAATGCTTGAAATGCTTATTTTGTGCAAACAGCACGATTTGAGCCTGAACGCGTTTTAACGCGTAAAACAGCATAAACATCGAATTTTTTATTATCTGTTTTTATTAATATTGCTTCTATTTAAACGATTTCAACGATCTAAAAAATGCTTGAAAATGCTTATTTTAGCAAAACAGCACCGAGCTTAAATCTGCGTTTTAACGCGTAAAAACAGCATAAAAACGACGAAATTTTTATTATTATCTGTTTTTTTAATATTGCTCCTATTTTGAACGATTTAACGAGCTAAAAATGGTTGAAAATGCTTATTTTGTGCTAAAACAGCTACGCTTTTGCTTCACCGCGTTTTAACGCGTAAAACAGCATAAAACGACGAATTTTTATTATTCGTTTTTATTAATATTGCGTCTATTTGAACGATTTCAACGATCTAAAAATGCTTGAAAATGCTTATTTTGCAAAACAGCACGTTTTGAGTTTAATCTGCGTTTTAACGCGTAAAACAGCATAAAAACGACGAATTTTTTTATTATTCGTTTTTACATTGCGGCCCATTTGAACGATTTCTTAAATTTACCCAAAAAAAGCTTGAAAATGCTTTTATTTCCAGCAAAAGCACGTTTTGGAGTTTTAATCTGCGTTTTAATCGTGCGTTTTGAGTTTTAAATTCTGCGTTTTAACGGTAAAAAAACATAAAACGACGAAATTTTTTATTATTCGTTTTTTTTTTAATATTGCTTCTATTTGAACGATTTAAACGATCTAAAATGCTTAAAAATTGTTTATTTTTAGAAAACAGCACTTTTTGAGCTTTAATCTGCTTTTAACGCGTAAAACAGCATAAAACCGACAAAATTTTTTTATTATTCGTTTTTATTAATTTGCTTCTTTTGAACGATTTCAACGATCTAAAATGCTTGAAAATGCTTTTTTTTAGCAAAACAGCACGTTTTGAGCTTTAATCTGCGTTTAACGCGTAAAACACATAAAAACGACGAATTTTATTATTCGTTTTTATTAATATTGCTCTATTTGAACGATTTCAACGATCTAAAATGCTTGAAAATCCCTTATTTTAGCAAAACAGCACGTTTGGCTTTAATCTGCGTTTTACGCGTAAAACAACATAAAACGACGATTTTTTTATTCGTTTTTTATTAATATTGCGTCTATTTGAACATTTCAGCTTGATCTAAAATGCTTGAAATGCTTATTTTAGCAAAACAGCACGTTTTGAGCTTTAATCTGCTTTTTAACGCGTAAAACAGGCTAAAACGAAAATTTTTTTATTATTCGTTTTTATTAATATTGCTTCTATTTGAACGATTTCAACGATCTAAAATGCTTGAAAATGCTTATTTTAGCAAAACAGCACGTTTGAGCTTTAACCCTGCGTTTTAACGCGTAAAACAGCATAAAATGACGAATTTTTATTATTCGTTTTTATTAATATTGCTTCTATTTAAACGATTTCAACGATCTAAAATGCTTGAAAATGCTTATTTTAGCAAAACAGCACGTTTTGAGCTTTAATCTGCGTTTTAACGCGTAAAACAGCATAAAACGACGAAATTTTTATTATTCGTTTTTTAATATTGCTCTATTTGAACGATTTCAACGACTAAAATGGTTGAAAATGCTTTTTTTAGCAAAACGGCACGTTTTGAGTTTTTAATCTGCGTTTTAACGCGAAAAACAGCATAAAACGACGAATTTTTATTATTCTTTTTTATTAATATTGCGTCTATTTGAACGATTTCAACGATCTAAAATGCTTGAAAATGCTTATTTTAGCAAAACAGCCGTTTTGAGCTTTAATCTGCGTTTAACGCGTAAAACAGCATAAAACGACGAATTTTTATTATTCGTTTTATTAATATTGCGCCCTATTTGAACGATTTCAACGACCTAAAAGCGAAAATGCTTATTTTAGCAAAGCACGTTTTGAGCTTTAATCTGCGTTTTAACGTGTAAAACAGCAAAAAAACGACAAATTTTTATTATTCGTTTTTTTTTAAATACTTCTATTTGAACGATTCAACGATTTAAAATGTTAAAATGCTTATTTTAGAAAAACCCGCACGATTTGAGCTTTAATCTGCGTTTTAACGCGAAAAACAGCATAAAAGGGCAGATTTTATTATTCGTTTTTATTAATATTGCGTCTATTTGAACGATTTCAACGATCTAAAATGCTTGAAAATGCTATTTTAGCAAAAAGCACGTTTTGAGCTTTATTCTGCGTTTTAACGCGTAAAACAGCAAAAAAGACGAAATTTTTATTATTCGTTTTTTATTTTTATTGCGTCTATTTGAACGATTTCAACGACCCTAAAAGGGCGAAAATGCTTTTTTTTAGCAAAAGCACGTTTTGAGCTTTAATCTGCGTTTTAACGCGTAAAACGCATAAAACGACGAATTTTTTATTATTCGTTTTTTATTAATATTGCTTCTATTTGAACGATTTCAACGATCTAAAATGCTTGAAAATGCTTATTTTAGCAAAACAGCACGTTTTGAGCTTTAATCTGCGTTTTAACGCGTAAAAAGCTTATAAAACGACGAATTTTTATTATTCGTTTTTATTAATATTGCTCTATTTGAACGATTTCAACGATCTAAAATGCTTGAAAATGCTATTTTAGCAAAACAGCACGTTTTGAGCTTTAATCTGCGTTTTAACGCGTAAAACTGCATAAAACGACGAATTTTTATTATTCGTTTTTATTAATATTGCGTCTATTTGAACGATTTCAAGATCTAAAATGCTTGAAAATGCTTATTTTAGCAAAACAGCACGTTTTGAGCTTTAATTCATGCGTTTTAACGCGTAAAACACATAAAACGACGAAATTTTTATTATTCGTTTTTATTTTTATTGCGTCTATTTGAACGATTTCAACGATCTAAAATGCTTGAAATTGCTTATTTTAAAAACAGCGTTTTGAGCTTAATCTGCGTTTTAACGCGTAAAACAGACTAAAACGACGAAATTTATTCGTTTTATTAATATTGCTTCTATTTGAACGATTTCAACGATCTAAAATGCTTGAAAATGCTTATTTTACAAAACAGCCGTTTTGAGCTTTAATCTGCGTTTTAACGCGTAAAACAGCATAAAACGACAGAATTTTTTATTATTCGTTTTTATTAATATTGACTCTATTTGAACGATTTCAACGATCTAAAATGCTTGAAAATGCTTATTTTTAGCAAAACAGCACGTTTGAGCTTTAATCTGCGTTTTAACGCTAAAACACATAAAATGACGATTTTTATTATTCGTTTTATTAATTTGCTTATTTGAACGTTTCAACGATAAAATCTTGAAAATGCTTATTTTTTTAAAACGCCTTTGACTTTAACGTTAAGCTAAAACCTTATAGCAAAATTTAGTTTTATTTTTTCCTAACGATTAACGACAAATGTTGAATTTATTTTAGAACGCGTTATTTGAACGGTTTTAACCCAAAAGCTAAAAGACATTATTTTGAAAACTTTTTAACATTCAGCGTTAAGTAAAGCATTAAAAACGACGTTTATTTTTAATTGCGTTT